>NC_079224.1:19975966-20139027 GCF_029633865.1 Lampris incognitus
AACACACCTCAAACCAGACAAGAGGACTAATCGGTAACATCTAATTTTTCTTGTGCAGTCTTATAGGATGGACTGAAGCCCTGCAGACACATGGCTCCTCGGGGCAAAGGACTGAATAACGCTGCCCCAGATGGCATAAGGAAAGGGGCTGGTGTTGGCTAGCACGCGTATTGTGTCAGTGAGGCTGTAAGGTGGGAGCCTGCAGTCAGGCAGCGTGTGTGTGTGTGTGTGTGTGTGTGTGTGTGTGTGTGTGTGTGTGTGTGTGTGTGTGTGTGCATGTGTGTTTGTGTGTGCATATGAAAAACCAAGTGTTATATACTGAGTCCACGAGTACAGAGAAAACAGACATTTTTGCCAAGAAAACACAATAACGGATCGATAACGGCAACCCAAAACCCATCCTTTTCCTCTGAGTGATGGTCTCCCATGAAGGCTCATACTTTCTCACAGACAGATTTAGAGCCTGTGGAAGTTTTGGAATGATGGATATGGTGCCACTGTTTGGTATTTTGTACTTTAAAATGCAAATACTTGAGAAATGCATGTATCCTGGTCTCCATACATGCATAAGGACACATGATCCATGATAATAAATGTTAAATTTGGCGAGGCAAAGATGATGATGACTAATGGAAGGTAGTGAAATTTGCTAACAGGTATAAGTAAAGGTGGGTAATGTGGTCTGCGAGGACGAAAGTAGAAAGAGAAATAAATGTCGGCCACAGGGCAGCATGGTGGAAAAATAAGCAGGCTGGGCAAATTGGAAAATATTATATCATGGTAATCAATGGGGATTTTACACATTATTGATATACAGTGTATCAGGATGTCTGCTTACATATGTAAAAATACTACGACTGAGATCCATCCAATTGAACTGTTTGATAATGCATAAAATATAATAAAAGTACAATCAAATGACACTAATTTTTTGAGAAATTTTACGACATAGATTCCAGTTTTCATTAATTCAGATATCAGAATTTTGTATTGCAATATGACAATGTCTGCATTCTATTCCAATACATTACAACTGAAAGACGATAAATGATGATATTGAATTGTTGCCAAGCCCTACAGAGCACGCTCGGTTTAAGACTGGGTGTCTAAAAACATTCACCCTGCTGATGTACCAGGGCTTCTTCTCTGGGGTTCTCCATGTACTCTGACCTCCTGGCAGTGTGTGTGTGTGTGTGTGTGTGTGTGTGTGTGTGTGTGTGTGTGAGAGAGAGAGAGAGAGAGAGAGAGAGAGAGAGAGAGAGAGAGAGAGAGAGAGAGAGAGAGAGAGAGAGAGAGAGAGAGAGAGAGAGAGAGAGAGAGAGAGAGAGAGAGAGAGAGAGAGAGAGAGAGAGCAGAATTTCTTCTCCAGTTGTCAATAAAAACATTGCGGTACAGCTCAAATACAGCTCAAACCCGATGCTCAGCCAGTACAACAGAAACTGGGGAGACTGCCATTCTCTGTGAGGCAGGCCGTGACTGATGAGCTCAAATGTTTAGAGGAAAAGGGTATCAGAACACATTGATGCACCTCCGTGGGTCTCTGCGCAAACAGGGCCATCGTCAGTGACTGTCACCCTTTCCCACACATGGACGAGATATTCGCTGAACTGAGAGGAGCCACAGTCTTTTCCACCATTGACCTAACCTCAGCCTACCACCAGATGCTGCTGCATCCAGATAGCTGTGACATAACTGCATTCATCACGCATAGTGGACTTTTTTGTTTCTGCCGGGTTCTATTTGGCCTTGCTTCAGCTCCATCAGCCTTTCAAAAGATGATGACCACCATACTGGGCATGCTACCAGGGGTACAAGTTTATGTTGATGATGTGATATGCTGTGGTGCCACCCAGAAGGATCATGAAGCCAATCTACGGAGGGTGTTGCATGCCTTGAATGAGGCGGGATTTACTCTGAACATGCATAAGTGTAAGTTTAACCAGACCTCTCTGACCAAGATCATGTCACAGCAGTGGTCAATGCACCTGCTCCATATGACATATCTTCCCTGTGATCCTTCCTGGTCTTGCATCATGGTACAGTAAATTTATTCCTGACTTCTCTACCGATGTGGAACCACTACGTGCAACCCTCAGGGAATCTACAGAACAGAAGTTCAAATGGACTGCCGAGGCTGAGTACAGTTTTACTGAAATTAAAAGACTGATAGCTGAGAGCCCTGCTCTAGCCATATACGGCCCTGAGCTGCCTACTTATGTGACTACTGATGGCCTCTGACTATGGACTGGGTGGTGTACTTAGCTAAGGTCACCCAGACAACACGAAGAGGATTGTAGCATTTGCATCCAGGACACTTTCTCCTGCTGAAAGAAAGTACTCTACTGTCGAACGTGAATCACTTGCATGCGTTTGGGCAGTAGAAAGGTGGAGAAACTATCTATGGTGACATAATAGTCTGTGAGCACTTACAAACCTGCTCACGTCCAAGGATGCTGGTTCTTGCTGGACTGTGACTTGCAAGATAGTCAGCACAATTACTTTGCTTTACTTATGATGTTGCTTACCGTCCTGGGAAACAAAATATGACTGCTGACTGCCTGTCCAGGCTTCCTCTGCCTACTACAGGGGACACTGAAATGGAACCGGACATCGTGGCTACTGTCCTTGTAGATATCTTGCATGCCATGTCTTTGCCAGAGTTCATGGCTGCATGTCAGACATGTCCTGAATTGACTAAGTTATGACATCAGATACAGAAAGGCTGGCCAAAATGCAGAACGAACGTGACAAATGAACTTACTCCATACTTTAATGTGCAAGATGAACAGGCTGTAGCTGACACATTTGCCACGAGAGGTGCTGATTGCCTGGTCGTTCCCACTTCACTACGGTCCAGAGTGATAGACTTGGCACACGAGGGGCACCAGAGAATAGTGCGTACTAAGCAAAGACTGCGTGAACTATAAGAAATGGACAAATGTGTACAATCTAGAATAGCTTCATGTGTATCATGCCAGTACAATGACAAGACAATAAAGACTGCACCAGCACCACTTACTCATGTGGAATTGCCAGATGGGCCATGGGAAAAGGTGACCATTGACAAGTCCCTTTGAGCATGCTACATGGGACTGTCGTTATGCCATCACTCTCACAGACTATTATGTGGCCAGAAGTAGCATTTGCACCTGCAGTCACGACGGAGGTGATAATTCGGTTTTTGGCTTCAGTGTTCACCCGTGAAGGCAACCCTGTCTATCTAGTCTCTGACAATGCATTCACAAACGTTTTCAGGGAGAGGGAGATAAAACACCTACACTCCAATGTCTACTATCCAAGAGCAAACGGATCCACTGAAAGATTGGGACAGGGTACTGAAAGAATTTGACAGATTTAAAAAGAAATACTTCGACGTTCACCTCTCATGTGCTGTTATAACCCACTATAAGCCACATCTACGTCTCTGATATTCGTTCCACCCCCCCCCTTTCTCCCCACTTGTACCCGGCAAATTACCCCCACTCTTCCGAGCTGTCCGGGTTGCTGCTGCATCCCCTCTGCCGATCCAGGGATGGCTACAGACTACCACATTCTTCCTCCAATACATGTGATGTCGCCAACGGCATCTTGACAGTGAGGACTTTCACCAGGTGGATGTAGTGCGTGGGAGGATCGCGCCATTCCCCCCAGTCGCCCCCCCCCCCGAACAGGCGCCCAGACCGACCAGAGGAGGCACTAGTGCAGCGACCAGGTCACAAACCCAACATCCGGCTGCCCACCCACAGACATGGCCAATTGTGTCTCTAGAGACAACGGACCAAGCCGAAGGTAATGCGAGGATTCGAACTGGCGATCCCCGTGTTGTTAGGTAATGAAATCGACCGCTACGCTACCCGGACGCTCCGATATTCGTTCCATTTATTTTGAAAAGATGAGTTATTACCTCCTTGACGTGTAGGGTTGCCAACTTCTTGAAATGGAAATAAGGAACAGGGGACAAGGGTGGGGGTTGGATGGACGGGGCGGCGCGGGCATAACAAATATAATGTGCCTTACACTACACACACACACACACACACACACACACACACACACATATATATATATATATATATATATATAATAAGGAACGATTCCTTATTTTAAGGAATGGTTGGCAACCCTATTGACATGTCACTAGTTTGAAGCTATAATGCTAATGTGCTAACTTTATGATGAAAAAATAAACCAACTAACAAATCACTTCATTTTTCCAGTTTTGTTTTGACTGAGTGTGAAAAAGACTGACATTTCAAATCTCAGCTGAGGCCTGAAGTTTGGATCAGCCGTTACACGCCATGTTTGTCAGTTATGAATCCATTTCCTCAGTGAAGACGCATGCCTCTGTTCCCCCCCCCCCTTCTCATTTTCTTTTTTTCTGTATTGTGAGTCGGGGTTGTGGATCCTCCTCTCATCCCAGTCCTGTGATGGCGTTTCTAAAAATAGAAACATGGTTTGCTGTGGAGAGAAATGAATACATCCACGGCTAGATGACGGCGTCAGCTCCACCATTCATTCCTCTTTTGGTTATTCCTCCTTTTTCCCTTGTTTTGCTTCCGTTTCTTCCTCTTATTCGCCTTCCAGGTCAAATATGTGTCCCCTAATCGGCAGTTATTGCAAGCTAAATAGAAATGTGAATATTTCTTAAAGATGTGGAACACTATCAAAATCAAGATCAGGAGGTAAACGCGACAAGGAAAAGAGGAGAAGAACTGCAGAGTTTGGAATCTTTTGGCCCATTAAATGAGACTCATGTATATTGAAACGACTGTGTGTTTGCTGTGGCAGGCTAGGACTTGGTTTTGTTGTGTTCTTGACAATGTTGAGATACAGTACTTGTGAGTTTTGGTGCGTTTTTGAAATTAGCCAATAAAATAAACTCATGATCTACCAGCTGTAGCTTGGTTTGGCGAGGCACCGATTTTGTGCCTTATGTTTCGTCTGTTTGCTCGTTCGGCGTGTTCTCACTTCTTACAACTGCCTCATCTTTGTTTTCTGTAGTACTTTGACTCTCCACCGAGCCCTGCAATAACAATTCATGTTCGATACCCACGCACGCACAGATCGGAGTCTTTGCACACAAACTAAGACACACACATCAGTATCACTCATGCTGTCTCTCTCTCATCTTCGTATCTGGATGCATATAGTATGTGCTTGACGAGAAAGGGCAGCTGCAGACTTCGTCAGTGGTTGTTTGTTACACTTCCCAGCAGAGAGATGGAGGTAATGGGTAACAGGGACCCTCCAGAGAACTGCACTACTGAGAGAACTGCACTAAGAGAAAAAATACGTGTGTGCGTGTGTGTGTGTGTGTGTGTGTGTGTGTGTGTGTGTGTGTGTGTGTGTGTGTGTGTGTGTGTGTGTGTGTGTTGTGGGGCAGGAAGAGAGGGGAAGGAAATACACAGATAGAGAGATAAAAAGTAGTTAAGAACAGGGAAAAAATTGAGGGTTTATATCATCCGGGGTCAGTGCTGATGTCCAGAAACATAGTAAGACCATAAAAGAATAGCTGCGGTGACCTCAGGTCCCAGTTGGGGATCCTCTGAGTCTCTTCTGTCTTACCATCCCTAAAGACGTGTTAAGCACCTTCACTTGATCCTTTGTTGCCCTGCTGTGCAGTGTCTGCACAGAGTATTTCAAATGGCAATAACCCGTTTTGGAAATATCGTCAGAGATGAACATTAAGTTAAAGTGTGCTGACGATGAGGGAGGTACATGAGGACCAGTCATCCCTCTGCACAATCTCCGAAATATTTCCCTTGAATATTTTTCGTACCGAGCTTTAGACTTACTGTTCAATGGGTTTTGATGGTGTTGAAACATAGTTATTTTTTTTAGATAGGAGAAAATTAATTGAATGAAAAAAATATTTGGCTAATTCAACCTTCTCTCCCCCCTCTTCCTGTCTCCGTCAGGGGCGTGGTTCGCGTGGATGTAAACCTACAGGATGTGGACATTGATCAGTGCTCAGAGAGTGGCTGGTTCGCTGGGACACACCGTTGCAACCTCACCAGCATGGAAGTGAGTCTCCACCTTCTTGCCCTTTTTAACCACATGAGTCTGATGTCATGGTCATCGTTGGTGTCATGGTCATCATCATTGTCACGGTGATCATGGTCATTGTCAGCGTTTATCATCACCACTCCACTGAAGTAACCATAACACCTGGCTAATCCCTCCTGTTCTCAGCATGTCTCTCCATGTACTCATGTTACCTGTATGCTCTGTATTTCACTGTTTTATCCATCTATGCAACTGTCCATTCACCCATCTATCTGCTGCTCTTTCTATCTGTCCACTATTTATTTGTCCATGCACCCCTTACATATATGCACCTATCCATCCATCCAAGATGGAACATCTATGAAACCTCTTGGAGAAGTAACGTAAAACATCATACTACTGCTCACGTGTTCACGTCATCTTCTCAGCAATACAATCATGCTCAATTGCCTGAGATGACGTTACTACCACAATACTCCAGTATCTGTTGGCGCCGGCATGCCATGTGCAGTCAGTTATGCAGGGGCCAAGTCTGCAGGCTGATATTTCTTGGTGAAGTCTTTGTCAGGGTCCTGGCCTATGATGATGATGATGATAGAGAGGCTAATAAAAAGATACTTAGCATGTTTTCTGTATGTGTGTGTGGTGTGAGGATGCTTCTGTACTCCATGGTATTGATAGATATGTGAGTGCTTGTGTGACTGCTGTGATATTACTGGCTGCAGCCATACATCATGTTTTGCCCCTCTTGAGAGTAACGATGGTCGACAAAGTGGAACAGTGAGAGAGAAGGCAAGAGAGACCGAGACAGCAGACATAGAGTGCCATATTTTTGTCTAAGGGTGCAAACACCTCTGTGGGTGTGCATGCATCTGTGTGTGTGTGCGCGCGCGCATGTGATGTGTGTGTGGGCCTGCTTGTGCCTGTGTGTCTGCTCACTCACACCTGCCATGTCTGTGCCCATGTGTTGGTTTTATTTGATGTATTGCAGGGAGCCCTTTGCTCTGATGGGGAGGAGATCTGCTCAGGCTTGCATAGCATGGTGCTGGCCATATGATCTATAATGAATGCAGTGTAATGGATTGCAGCAAGATGTGGTGAATTATTGACCATGCTCTTTGTCTGTGTGCCTCCCTCTCCTTCTCTGTCATGGGAAAACTACAGGGGAGAGACATGGGAGGATTTCATGTTACCCTCCAACTATTCTCTCTGTCTCTCTCTCTCTTGCTTTATTTTTATGGTGGACTTTCAAATGCCTGTCTGGAAAAATCTGAGCCTGAATTGTCGTTGTTCGAATTTGAAGAGCTGATATTCTTTTGATACATCTTTTGTATATAACAAATTTGCACACGTGACCGTTCCGGTGTGTATAGCCGTGTGGATTGACCCAGTTTAGACGTGTATTAGTTGCCTGTGTGGGTGGTCCATTCAGGAGGCAAGTGACACATTTTGAATTTCAAAACCTTTCCAACATGTCCAGGCCAGACAGCCTTGACAGGAACATAATTAGATCGTTCTTGCGTTTTCAGAAGAGCTTCAGAAAGCAAATTGCTTTTTACTGTCACCCGTCGAAGTCCTGCTTTACTTGACCAAGAGGAGGCCAATGAATCAGTCTCAGCTTCAATTAGCCTAAAAAATTGTCTTTCTCTAATTCAATTGTGGGAATGTAGTCGTTCGAAATGAAATGGCCTGTGGTCAAAGCGTCATATGATGAAAATTTCCTCAATGTCTGGGGGTTTATTATATATCCTCTAACAATGGGCAGTCAAATATTGTCGGAGAAATTATGTTGATTTATTATGATCTTGTAATCTTATCATTGTAATGACGATTAAATTTCTTCATGAGGTTGGCAATCAGAACCGACTTCCCTCTCAGTATTCATTTAAAGTTGTTACAGTTGTCCATTGTGTTTTAATCAGGCTTTTAAGGTTAATGCAGCAGTCACTGAATGAAAGGCAATAAGGGGACATGATCGATGGAGGTGGATGTCCCTTATTAATATCCTCTGTAGAAAGGCAGAGGCGATCCTATCACACGGCCAACAAACACGCCACATTAAAGGTTTTGCACAGTTAGGTAGCCGAAAGCAATTTTGAAACATTGCTTGGGTGCAAATATTAGCCGTAACCCATGTTGGATAGGGATTTATATTTTCAGCACCAAATTCTGGATTCAGGCAGATGATGTGAGTATTTCCATTGGCGTACATCCCATCAAACGTAACTCCTGTAAAGGCCAGTGGTGCATTTGTGGAAATGATGTATATAGGCAGCACGGTGTCCCAGTGGTTAGCACTGTTGCCTCACAGCAAGAAGGTCCTGGGTTCGAACCCCAGGCTGTCCCAGGTCCTTTCTGTGTGGAGTTTGATTGTTCTCTCTGTGTCTGTGTGGGTTTTCTTCCACCATCAAAAAGACATGCATGTTAGGGTTAATACTCCTGTATGTGCCCCTGAGCAAGGCAATGGAAAGAAGAACTGGAGGTGGTCCCTGGGTGCTGCAGCTGCCCACTGCTCCTATACAAAAGGATGGGTTAAATGCAGAAGACAAATTCATCATAAGAATGCAATGACCAAATAAAGTGGATTTATATAGTTCTTTCTAAATATGAAAACAGGATATTTTGAAGGATTTGTGTGAAAATTCACAGATGAGGTGTGAAGATCCCCAGTCCAGCAAACACCAGGGAATTTGGTGATAAAACAACTTTATAGCATACTCAGTTTTCAGACAGATTTTCAACAAGATTATGGTCCGATCTATCACTGGGCAATTCTTGATATGGACCTTTTTTTTTCTTTTTTCTTTTTAGCCACTTCTTGGTTGATTTGGCTGTGTGTTTGGATTGCTGTCATGTTGACAGATGAAATTTTGCTCTAAATTGCAGAGGGAAGTAGTCTCATATTGCTGTTAACTTGTAGTGCAGCTCTAGTCATTTACCTTTCAGTCACAACCCCGTTAATGCTGCAGAGCCCCGTTTCACACTGCTGTTACCATCCTTCAATGTTGGTACTGTGTTCTTTGGGCAGTGTGTTCACTCTGTAAAAAATGTATCGCTCAGAATTAGGACCAAACTTTCCTCTTGTTCTCACCACAGCGTAACACTTTTTAGACATTGTTTTGGGAGATTGACTGTGACTTCTTGCATAATTGAGACAGAACGGGATGTTCTTTTATAGTGAGTAGCGGCTGCCATCTTATTACCCCACCCCAGAGTCTCGAGTTGTCGAGAACAGAAAAAACCCTTTGAGTCAAAAGCACAAAATGGCCCAGCTCCACGAGGCTCTTTTCAGGCTGTTGTTGGCTTCATACTCGCTACCCTTATGAGCTGCTTGCATGGTTATCTATCGATGAGGGATGATGGCCTGATCAGAACAGGGCCTGGTGGTCGCTATATTGCCACATGGTATATTTAATGCATCTGACATCACTTCGTATCTCCCTCCTAGTCTTAGACTCAGTTTAACCATTGCATTGTCATATAAACTCAATATTATCTATTATCAAATCATATAAGCTTCTGAATTCATCGAAATAACATGGCTGCCTTTCTGATTTCAAACTTACACTTTCGACCTTCCTGTCTGGGCCTCCTTAACAAAACTGGACAGCTCAGGCTTTGGCTAAAGTTACTCCATCAAAGAAACCTGGAACCCCACTCCCACAAGAAAATGCACTATGAGTTACCACAAGACCATACAGATGGGGTGTGTGTGTGTGTGTGTGTGTGTGTGTGTGTGTGTGTGTGTGTGTGTGTGTGTGTGTGTGTGTGTGTGTGTGTGTGTGTGTGTGTGTATATATAAACTTTGTTAAAAGAAACACTCAGTGGCAGGGAAAGTGCTCAACAAATAATGAGCAAAATAACGCTACACTATATATATATATATATATAGTGTTTTTTTCTTCTTCCGGAAACCGTTGATGAAAGTACTCATATGGGAACTAACATACATGAATCCACAAATTATTGCGGTGAAAAGAACACAATATAATAAGAGTAATAAGAATAATAAGAAAGTAATATAATAAGACTCTCCTTTATTTTTAGATTGTATTAATTGGACTTTATGTAACTCCAATTCAAAGAAAATTGAAAGTTAATCGACAGCAATGGCCCAACTAGCCATTAGCTCAAATTGGCTAAGAATTATATCTATATTGATTGTGGACACAGTAGGGTATATTGTTGGGAGTAATTTTATCAGCGATTGCCAACATTATGGTAATTAAAAAAGTGGACTTGACAATTGGATTGATTTGATAATATAATAATTTCATGTGTGTGTGTGTGTGTGTGTGTGTGTGTGTGTGTGTGTCAGCCCTGTGATGGCCTGGTGGCCTGTCCAGGGTGTTTCCCTGTCTGCCGCCCAATGATTGCTGGGAGATAGGCTCCAGCATACCCGTGACCCTGACAGCAGGATAAGTAGTTTGGATAATGAATGAATGAATGAACAGCTGAACTTGAAATAGTAAAATAGATTAACCATAATATTAGATGAATAAAATAACAAGGACATATAGCCTTGTTTTGTGTATTGTCATTATGCAGACAAAGCCCACAGATTTGTTTCATGGAATTGGTACATTTTTCTGTTGCCAAAAACATAATACAGGAATTTCTTCTGAAAATAATAAACCCGTTGCCGTACAGTTTTAAAAACAATAAACTACATGATCAGCTATTTACGCATTTACACTTTATGAACAAAACTTTTCAAATCAAATTACAATATACCTGACACTAATAATAATAATAATAATAATAATAATACATTTTGTGTCTGACATTCTTGTGTAAGAAGTGGGGTTGGTGTTGTGAAGTGTCTAGTGTGTTGGTGTAGTGTTCTGTGCCTGTCATGTCTCACCCTCAACCTTCACCGCTGGCTAGCAGAAATGCGAACAGGAGAGCCGAGCATGTAAGTCTCTCCCTGCCAGTACATAGCCTCTCCATCAGCAAGTCCTATGTAGTGCCTCCCGTGGCGACACACAGTAACTGGGTACACTTTGGACCCTGGCTGAACTACAAGGTTAAATAGTGCCACTGCCTAGTTGATACCTCGGGAGAGGAATAGGCTAAGGGAGTTAACCCCTACAGAAAATCAACGTCTACAGTGCTGTTGTTTTTTGTTTTTCTTGCCCTTTTGTATGTGTTTAAGTTGGCGAGTACTGCTGGCATTGTGTGTGGCTTCTGCTTCTCCCTCTCGTAGCCCCCCCCCCTTCCCATCCACCCCTGTATGTCTGTGTTATGTTTATCTGTTGTCTTGTTTCATCACCATTTATTGTAAAGCAACTTTGAATGTTAGAAAAGCGCTATATAAGTTTGATTTATTATTATTATTATTATTATTGTTGTTGTTATTTCATTTGTGGGCACATTTCAGAGCACTCAAGGACACCTTGCAGAACACAGTTCAAAAAAACAAAACAAAACAAAACAGGCAGCACTGTATCAGACAGCATCAAGTCAAACAAAGCAGGATAGACAATAAAAAGTTAATACAACAGATAAGTATAAAATTATCAGCACAAAACTCAGTGAAGCGTGGATCAGACAGAATATGCCAGTTTGAAGAGGTACATTTTGAGATGGGACTTGAATGTTGAAAGAGAGTCAATGTTGCAAATGTCTTGTGGAAGGGAGTTCCATCGGGGCAGAATGACTGAAGGCTCTAGACCCCATGGTAGTCAAGTGGGCCAATGGTGTAAGTGAGTTGGAGAGCAGAAGAGGATCTGAGAGTGCAGGAGGATGTGTGTATATGAAGGAGTTCAGAAAGAAATGAAGGAGCTAGGCTATTAAAGGCCTTAAAGGTGAGAAGTAGGATCTTGAAGTCAATAAGGTATTTAACAGGGAGCCAATGCAGTTGCTGAAGAACAGGAGTGATATGATCTATGGAAGGAGTTCTAGTAATGATATGGGCTGCTGAATTCTGGACCAACTGAAGTTTATGAAGACCTTGAGGGGAAGACCAAAGAGGATAGAACTGCAGTAGTCAACACGGGATGTAACCAGGGTGTGAATGAGTGTGGCGTTGTTGTTAGGTGTAAGTGATGGGCAAAGAAGATTAATATTGCGTAGGTGGAAGTATGCAGACCGAGTAACATTGTTGATGTGAGCTTCAAACGATAATGGGCTGTCCAAGATGACACCCAGACTTTTAACATGAGGTGATAGAGGAACTATAGAATTGTCAATAGTTAGGGGGAAACTATCAAGTTTAGCCAAAGTAGATTTAGTACCTACAAGGAGGACCTCCATTTTATCACTATTAAGTTTGAAGAAGTGGTATGAAAACCAGGATTTAATTTCTAGTAAGCAGTCAGAAAGGGGAGTGGGTGGAAGAGTGAAGGTAGGCTTGGTGGATAGATAAAGTTGGGTGTCATCCGCGTAGCAGCGAAATTGAATGCCAAACTCCCTGAAAATGTGGCCAAGAGGTAGTAGGTAAATAATAAATAGGAGGGGTCCCGATACAGAGCCCTGGGGAACACCGGTAGTAACAGGAAAGGACTGTGATCTCAAATTTTTAAGTTGGACAAACTGAGTGCGGCCAGAGAGATATGATCTAAACCAGTCAAAGGGGATGCCAGTTATTCCAATGGAAGCTAATCTCTCTAGGAGGGTATTATGTGAGATGGTATCAAAGGCTGCGCTCAGGTTGAGAAGAACAAGTATGGTTAAGAGCCCAGAGTCAGCTGCCATCAACAGATCATTAGTGATTTTCACCAAGGCTGTCTCCATACTGTGCATGGAGCGAAAACCAGAATGGAATTGTTCAAACAGATTGTTGTGCATCAAGTGAGCGTGTACCTGAGATGCAAATGTTCTTTCAAGTGTTTTAGAAAGAAATGGTAAATTTGAGATTGGGTGAAAATTATTCAAATTGTAGGGGTCTGCACCAGATTTCTTAAGTACAGGAGTTATTGCTGTTGTTTTGAGAGATGAGGGAACAAGGCCAGAGGTAAGGCAGGAATGTATGATATCAGTTATTAAAGAGGATAGAGAAGGTAGAAAGGCTTTTACTAAATGAGTAGGAAGGGGGTCTAGCGAATAAGACCAGTTATTTCAGCAACAGTTGGGAGTTTAAAACTAGATAGTGAAGAAGAGAGGGGAACATAGAAGGGTGAATAAGATGAATTGTATGCGGTATTGTTCGACAAGGTCAATTGCTGATGAATATTTTAAATTTTGGCATTAAAAAAGGTCATGAAGGTGTTACATTTAGCAATTGAATACAGGTGAGGTGCAAGAGTGTCCAGTGGCTGTGAAATATTGTTTACCATGGAAAACAGGGCTCTAGTGTTCCCTTCGCCTGATCTAATTAAATTTGCATAATAAGACGATTTTGCTGTGGACAGAACCTCCTTATAATGAAGTATGTGGTCATCATACATGTCTTTATGAACAACAAGGCCAGTTTTCGTGTAAAGGTGTTCCAGGTGATGGCCTTTAGCTTTAAGCTGGCGTAAACCAAGGGGCAGAGTGGGTAAAGGAAACAAATCGGGTTTTTAAAGGATCAAGATCGTTTAAAAGACTATAAAGTCCGTCATTGTAATGAGAGACCAGTTCGTCTGGGGTGGATAAATTGTCTTTACTGGGGAGGTTATCGATTTCACTAGAAAGAGCAGATAAATCAATATTCTTAATGTTAGTGGTCGATACAGGCCTCGGTCTGTCTGAATGAAACCTGCATTATGTAGGACCTGTTGCAGCAATTTCGTGGACCTTCAACTTCTAAAATAATTATTTCTGTGGGGTAAGACAAAGCATACATGGGTAAAAGCTCACTCTTAAGATTCAAGTCAACTACCAACACCCCCCGTGTTGGTAGTTCACAACAGGGGGGGTGTTGGTAGTTGATGCCGGTTCAAATCCCCACGCCGGTTCAAATCTCCACGTTACCTCCGGCTTGGTCAGGCGTCCCTACAGACACAATTAACCGTGTCTGTGGGTAGGAACCCAGATGTGGGTATGTGTCCTGGTCACTGCACTAGCGCCTCCTCTGGTCGGCCGGGGCACCTGTTCGGAGGGAGGGAGAACTGGGGGGAATAGCGTGATCCTCCCATGCACTATGTCCCCCTGGTGAAACTCCTCACTGTCAGGTGAAAAGTAGTGGCTGGTGACTCCACATGTGTCGAGGAGGCATGTGGCAGTCTGCAGCCCTCCCCAGATCAGCAAAGTGGGTGGAGCAGCGACCAGGATGGCTCAGAAAAATAGGGTCACTGACCAAGTACAACTGGGGGAAAAGTGGTGGAAAGCCAAAAAAAAAAAAGATTCAAATCAATGATTTTTTTATAATGCCATAATTTGTAATCGCAGTCACAACATCAACAGCAACAGTAATAATGTATTTCTCTTCCAGCTTTATATTTTTTTTTGCTCTTCCAAAACACGTTGTTTTCTGGTCCAACACCCAGTTAGGATAACCACACTTAACCAGGGCCTGTTTAATGTGGGATTTCTCCCCTTCCCTGGCTGCTGTGTCGGTGGGGATGTTGTCACCTCGGTGGTACAGCGTCCTTATGACTCTTAGTTTGTGCTCCAGTGGATGATGAGAGTCAAACCTTAAGTACTGATCAGTATGTTTTGGTTTACAGTAAACATCAACAATCAAATTTCCCCCATCACCAATTGCAAGCTCACAGTTTAAGAAGGCTAACCTGTCATTTTTCACATCCTCCCTGGTGAACTTGATGTGGTTGTCCACAGAGTTAATGTGGTTGGTGAAATGTGGTAGGTCCTGAGATTTGATTTTAACCCAGATGTCATCCACAAATCTGAACCAATGGCTAGGTGGTGTCCCTGGATAGGACATCAGAGCCCATCATGTTACACTTACCCGTGTAACATGTTGTAGTAAAAATATGAGCAAAATAAAACAATATTGTGTTTTTTGTAAAACTTCCAGAAAACATTTTCCACTTACCCTGTCAGATTGATAGAATATAGCCTAAGCGAAGATGTCATGACTTTAAAGCTAATATGTGACACACCTGCACTTGATATAAGCCAATGGGAATGGTTTGCGTATCATCTGCACACTGAATGTCTTCAATTTATGCAGTACCTCCTATTTGAAAGTGTTTAACTTATTATTTGTATGCAGCAGGGAGAGACTGGATTGGTATTTTTGTCATACACAGTAATCCCAACTCTGGATTTAAACAGTACAAGACATTTTGAGGAAAAAGGAAGGAGTCAGTATTCAGAACTTCACTGATTACTAAACAAGTAAGTTTCAGAGAGGCTTCCTCAGTGATTCAATGATTACTAAATAAAAAGAGCTGTGATTGGTTCTACAAAAAAGTACAAGATTATTCAGGGTTATACTGTCCTCATTGGGGAAGACAAACCTCTAGTGTCTCATTGAGGCATCTGGGTAGGTGATCCCCGAGCCCCCTACACTGACAGGTCCAGGGGACCTCAACAGTTTTTAGGTTGATAGCCAAATAATTTTTGCAGCCATATAGCCATAGGCAACAGATTAAGGAGTGAATAGTGGAGGAAGGCAAGTCAATCCTCACTCTTACCTTCTTTCCTCCCTCAATAATAGCTCTCCTTTCCCTATCCATCCTGCTCACCTCCATCCTTTAACAACATCAGTATCCTTGTCTTCTCTCTCTCCATCTTCGTTCTCTTTCCTTTCCTCATGCTGACATCATTAGTCAACTTAAAACCTTCTCCAGAAGTGCAGAAGTTCTTGGCCAGAATGTCGACATTTAAATCATAGAATATATGCTGTTTAAGTCTCAAAACAGTCGATATAGCCTAACCTATATAATATTTCATATTTCTGAACCATAGAGGCTGAAAGGTTTGTTTGCTGAGAGGTTCATAGAAGGTTGAGAGGTTTGTGAACTGGTGCAATGCAACATATCTTTGCCTCTATTACTACAAAAGCAGACCTACCACCATGGCGAGTGTTGACGTTTCTCTGATGGGGGAATTGAACCTTTTGTTTGCACGCTTTGAGGTTAACAGGGCTTGCATTTGCTGGCAGGCTAACGCAGTAGAGAATTGTGTTCCACCACCAGAGAAGAGCATACACTCTCATCTCAGAGCCTGACATGAGGAGGGCTCTGAGGCAGATGAACGTCAGGAAGGTGGTAGGTCCGGACGGCCTCCCCGGACAAGTACAAATGACCTGTGCTGACTTTCTAGCCCCTGTATTCCTACAGTTTTCAATCTCTCCCTAGCCTAGGCCGTAGTCCCCATGTTTCTAGAGGTACACTATTGTTCCTGTACTGAAGAAAACCAACCCAACTGATCTCAATGACTACCATCCTGTAGCCTTCACTTCTGTGGTCATGAAGAGTTTTGAGAGGATTATTAAGGACATGTCTGTGAATGTTCTCATTCATCCAGGTCATGGTTATCCAAAGGAATTTAATCGAGTGCAACTGGACTTGGTATATGAAGCCTCTTGGATGAGAGGCAAAACGTCTTCACACATATATACCAAGTCCAGATGCACTCGATTCAATTTCTTTGGATTATTAAGGACTACATTTACTCCTCTCTCCCAAGTGGTTTGGACCCCCTACAGTTTGCTTACCACCTCATCTGATCCACTGAGGATGCCATCTCCCATTTACAACACACCAACCTATTCCACCTTGACAATGGGGGAGGTAAATATGTGAGAACCGTTCAGTCTTCAATGGTGCCCCCAAGACTGGTCACCAAGCTCAAGGAACTTGGCCTGAACCCCTCCCTGTGCAACTGGGTCCTTGACTTTCTGACTGGCAGACCCCAGGTGGTTAGGGTGGATAGCTACACCTCCACCTCTCTCACCCTCAAAACAGGAGCCCCCAAGGTTGTGTCCTGATTCCCCTGCTGTTACACACATGACTGTGTGGCTATGAGCAGCTCCAACACCATTGTTAAGTTTTCTGATGACACAGTAGTGGTGGGCCAGCAACGATGAGACAGCCTACCTTGAATAGCTAGAGGATCTGACACTGTGGTGCCAGGCCAACAGCCTCTCCCTGAATGTCAACAAAACCAAGGAGCTTGTTGTAGACTTCATAAAAACTGCGTGGAGGAACCACACTCCTCTCGCAATCAGCAGGGTCCCAGTAGAGAGGTTGAGCAGCTTCAGGTACCTCAATGTTCACATTACTAATGACCTAACATGGACACTACACACAGAGACTTTGGAGAAAAAGGTGAGGTAGCATCTTTATCACCTCAGGCAATTGAAGAGATTAATTATTTTCCCACAGATCCAGTAAACCGTTTACTCTTGAGAGCATCCAGGCAGGGTGCATCACCCTCTTGCATAGGAACTGCACCTCTGAAGACCGAAAAGCCCTGCAGAGACTAATCTCAGCCCCCTACAGGATTTATACACCAGGTGGTGCAGGACTGGATGGAGCAGGATTAAAAAGATTATTATGGCTCTCCATCATTCCAATGACAGACTGTTTCAGACGCTGCAGTCAGGCAGATGCCGCCACAGCCACAAGGCCAACATGGACAAACTCAGAAGGAGTTTCCTCCCTCAGGTCATAAGGGCATTAAACACCAAATAACAATAAAATTTTTAACTCACACTGTGTGTACTGTGTATACATTACTCAGAACTGTCACTACTGTCCCTTCACCTCTTACACGTTCCTCAAACAGGCTATTTGCACATATGTATAGTGTTTTCACATTTGTATATAGATATTTATCAGAGTATACCTTCTGTATACGCCCCGGATTTTCAAGTTTTTATATTTTATAAATATTTAAAAAAAAGAGGTAGAGCAACAGGTAATTAGGAATAAATCCTAATTACTTGTTGTTCTACCTCTTCTTCTTTTTTTTACACAGTTTCGAAGTTTACCGAAAAGCCTTTCACTGCTCATTGTACTATATGTAAAGTATATGACAAATAAACCTTTGAATCTTTAAATCTTGAATCTGTCTTAAACTAAGCATCTGTAAAAAGTCAAGTCAAGCCAATTTTATTTTTATAGCCCAATATCACAAATTACAAATTTGCCTCAAGGGGCTTTACAGCAACACAACATCCTGTCCTTAGACCCTCGTATCAGATAAGGAACAACTCCCTAAAAAAACAAAGCCAAAAAATAAAAAACAACCCTTTAACAGGGAGAAAAAGTAGGAAGAAACCTCAGGGAGAGCAACAGAGGAGGGATCTCTCTCCCAAGACGGACAACGTGCAATAGATGTTGTGTGTACACAATTTACGGAATACAACATTGAAAGAGAATAACAGAATTATAATGGAATTATAAGATATATGATGAGGAGGATGCCAAGCAGTGTCCAGGCGCCACCGGAAAAACCCAGGACCCACGCCATGTGACCACCATCACCATGTTAAAAAAAAAAGTCACACATCTTAGTGATTGAAGAATATAATATTAAAACAGCATAACAAAATTATGTGGATTTACAAGATAGAAATACATATATATATATATATATATATATATATATATATATATATATATATATATATATATATATATATATATATATACATACATACAGTGGTGTGAAAAAGTGTTTGCCCCCTTCCTGATTTCTTATTTTTTTGCATGTTTGTCACACTTAAATGTTTCAGATCATCAAACAAATTTAAATATTAGACAAAGATAACACAAGTAAACACAAAATGCAGTTTTTAAATGAAGGTTTTTATTATTAAGGGAAAAAAAATCCAAAGCTACATGGCCCTGTGTGAAAAAGTGATTGCCCCCTAAACCTAATAACTGGTTGGGCCACCCTTAGCAGCAACAACTGCAATCAAGCATTTGCGATAACTGGCAATGAGTCTTTTACAGCGCTGTGGAGGAATTTTGGCCCACTCATCTTTGCAGGATTGTTGTAATTCAGTCACATTGGAGGGTTTTCGAGCATGAACCGCCTTTTTAAGGTCATGCCACAGCATCTCAATCGGATTCAGGTCAGGACTTTGACTAGGCCACTCCAAAGTCTTAATTTTGTTTTTCTTAAGCCATTCAGAGGTGGACTTGCTGGTGTGTTTTGTCCTGCTGCAGAACCCAAGTGTGCTTCAGCTTGAGGTCATGAACAGATGGCCTGACATTCTCCTTCGGGATTTTTTGGTAGACAGCAGAATTCATGGTTCCATTTACCACAGCAAGTCTTCCAGGTCCTGAAGCAGCAAAACAGCCCCAGACCATCACACTACCACCACCATATTTTACTGTTGGCATGATGTTCCTTTTCTGAAATGTTGTGTTACTTTTACACCAGATGTAATGGGACACACACCTTCCAAAAAGTTAAACTTTTGTCTTGTCAGTCCACAGAGTATTTTCCCAAAAGTCTCGGGATCATCAAAACTGAGATGAGCCTTTATGTTCTTTTTGCTCAGCAGTGGTTTTCGTCTTGGAACTCTGCCATGCAGGCCATTTTTGCCCAGTCTCTTTCTTATGGTGGAGTCATGAACACTGACCTTAACTAAGGCAAGTGAGGCCTGCAGTTCTTTGGATGTTGTTGTGGGGTCTTTTGTGGCCTCTTGGATGAGTCGTCGCTGCGCTCTTGGGGTAATTTTGTCGGCGGGCCACTCCTGGGAAGGTTCACCACTGTTCCATGTTTTCACCATTTATGGATAATGGCTCTCACTGTGGTTCGCTGGAGTCCCAAAGCTTTAGAAATGGCTTTATAACCTTTTCCAGACTGATAGATTTCAATTACTTTGTTTCTCATTTGTTCCTGAATTTCTTTGGATCGCAGCATGATATCTAGCTTTTGAGGATCTTTTGGTCTACTTCACTTTGTCAGGCAGGTCCTATTTAAGTGATTTCTTGATTGAGAAGAGGTGTGGCAGTAATCAGGCCTGGGTATGGCTAGAGAAATTGAACTCAGCTTTCCAAAGATGTGATAAACCACACTTAATTTATGTTTTAACAGGGGGGGGGGCAATCACTTTTTCACACAGGGCCATGTAGGTTTGGATTTTTCTTTTCCCTTAATAATAAAAACCTTCATTTAAAAACTGCGTTTTGTGTTTACTTGTGTTATCTTTGTCTAATATTTAAATTTGTTTGATGATCTGAAACATTTAAGTGTGACAAACATGCAAAAAAATAAGAAATCAGGATGGGGGCAAACACTTTTTCACACCACTGTATATATATAATTACAAAAATAAAGATCCATACCTGAGTATGGATAAGGATCTAAGCTGGAAGAAGAACACTTAACAGGTCATTCTTCTTTGGGAAGCCAAAATAATTTGAGGTAAGCAAGAAAATCCTGAACCTTTTTATCCAAGTATTTAAGCTAGTGTACCTTTCATGCTGTTGTCTGTTGGGGCAGAAACATTGAAGTTGATGACAGCAACAGCATCAGCCAACTAGTTAAAATAGCAGCTGTAAAACTTGTCTGAATCTGGATCCGTTAGAGGTGATTAGAGACCACAGATTTAAAGATGATGGATAACAGGACAGTTACCCTCTGTACGATTCTTTGAATAGCCTCAGAAGTGCAGTTAGTGACTGGTTGATAATGCCCAGATGTTCCACAGACAATTTTAATAAGTCTTTTGTGGTCAGGTTATTTAATGACTAACGATAAATGTTTGCATTTCACTGGTTTTCCTTTCCGAGCAATTATTATCAATGTCTCTGTGAAATGCTATGTTTTATTTGTTTTATGGATTTTTATGGTCTGTGTCCTGGTGTTTTTATGTGTCTGTAGTGTTTTCCTTTTGAGCTATCAACAAAGTTTCTCTAATAATCAACTTGTTCTTTATTGCTAAATTTACCTGCATCACTTTCCATATGAGTGAGTCTCTTTATTATTTCTTGATTATTGTTGGCTCATCATTTTCATAGGTGAGTCTGCAGGAGAGTCTCCAATGTAAAAGGTCTTCCTGAAAGCAGGCACTAACATCTGTCCTTTCCCATTCAGATGAGTGTGAGGGGACAAAAGTGATGGATAAGAAGTAAAAGGAAAACCTATTGTAATTTTGGTAGAAGACAATCCTGGTGAAAAAAACTATTAGAATGAGTTTGAAATCTGTGCTGAACACAGACATATGGTGTCTAAAGGACATCCTTTTTGGTTGGTCATGTCTGTTTTTTATGAGTAAAAGTGGTGTCCATTTTCACGATTTCTGTTGACGAAGAGCAGAGAGGAAACTGACTGTCGTATCTGGGATCTCTTTTTATAGTCTTCCACCACTGTTCCCTCAGGTAGCTTTCTCCTCCCTTCCTTTTCTCCCTAATTGAATTTGGCCAACTACCCCACTCTTCTGAGCCATCCTGGTCGCTGGCTGCTACACCCCCTCTGCCGATCCGGGGAGGGCTGCAGACTACCACCTGCCTCCTCCGATACACGTGGAGTCGCCAGCCGCTGCTTTTCACCCGACGGTGAGGAGTTTTATGGAGGATTCACCAGGGGGACGTGGCACGTGGGAGGATCACGCCCCCTCCCAACAAGCGCCCCGACCGACCATAGGAGGTGCTAATGCAGCAACCAGGACACATACCCCCATCCGGCTTCCCACCTGCAAGATACGACCAATTGTGTCTGTAGGGACGCCTGACCAAGCCGGAGGTAACACGGGGATTCGAACCAGCGATCCCCTTGTTGGTAGGCAATGGAATAGACGGCTCTGCCACCCGGACGCCACCAGGTCGCTTTCTTGACTGAGCTCATGTAGAAGGGAAATTTTAAAAAAATGATGTAGAAATTCCAGACAGTCTTAAAACTATTTTCTTCTACAACAGACATCCGATATGTCTGCCGTTGTAGTCTTGCGAGACAGGAGGCAGGCTGTACACCCGAGGGACATTGTGATCATAATGCTTTTAGGGTTTAATGCTTTCAGTGTATTTATAGATTTCAGCAGAATGGAGAGTGCTGTCTATCTATCTATCTAGATATCTATCTATCTATCTATCTATCTATCTATCTATCTATCTATCTATCTATCTATCTATCTATCTATCTATCTATCTATCTATCTATCTATCTATCTATCTATCTATCTATCTATCTATCTATCTATCTATCTATCTATCTATCTATCTATCTATCTATCTATCTATCTATCTATCTATCTGTCTATCTGTCTGTCTATCTGTCTATCTATCTATCTATCTATCTATCTATCTATCTATCTATCTATCTATCTATCTATCTATCTATCTATCTATCTATCTATCTATCTATCTATCTATCTATCTATCTATCTATCTATCTATCTATCTATCTATCTCTCTCGCTCTCTCGCTCTCTCTCTAAGGCCTTCTCTTTCTCTCTCTTTCCAGCCTTTTCAATAACTTTTGCTGTCTTTTGGTGTCTTGTTAACATGTTTATTGTAAAATTACAGTCTAGATATGTTGAAGCAGGTTGCATTGGCAGTATGACAGTTCTTTTGGTAAAATAAAGGATCGTAAACATTATTCCCTTTTGGCTTCCGGCTAGATTAATCCTTTAGCACAATGTTGCAACTTACACTTTGGATGACTTTACTCATGCTATTTGTGAGATGCATGTTTCCATTGTGGTGGTTCCACTGCCACTTTGGATGACTTTACTCATGCTATTTGTGAGATGCATGTTTCCATTGTGGTGGTTCCACTGCCACAACCATTTAGATATCCCACACAAATGGGGTGATTGGAAGACTTTAGTAGGACCTAATTATGGTAGGAACAAAATTGTTGCCATGTTGCCATAAAGTAATTTAATAATAAATAATAATAAATAATAATAAATAAATAATAAAGCTAATTAAACTTAAACTAAATTTCAAGCTTCAGAAAATACTTGTAAAACTGCAGTGCAGCAATTGAATACCGTACTACTGTGCACGTGCACGGTAGTACGGTATTCACTATGCATGGGGGCTGAGGGAAGGTGATGCTCCTGTCCCGGTTTTGCGGTGATGTAACCCACCTTCTCCACTCCAGACTGACCTTAAAATGTCCACCTGCCCTTCACGTGTTATTCACAATGCAGCCCTCATTCACAAACGTGTCTGAAATGCACTGTTAAAAAAAGCAAAATCAAAAAGCTCCATTGAATCCGAAGTGAAAGGTGTTTTACAAATTGCTTTTTCTCTTTGGGGTCTGCGCTCTGATGAAGGTGATCCATCAAACTTAGACATTTCAAACGAGTCATTCATAGCCCTTTCAGCTACTGCTGAGAAAAGAGGCTGGCCTTGGCATCTTTTATCTTGGTGCCTGTAGGTCCGTCTGAGCGTATCTGTGTATATACACTACCGTTCAAAAGTTTGGGATCACCCAAACAATTTCGTGTTTTCCATGAAAAGTCACACTTATTCACCACCAAATATTGTGAAATGAATAGAAAATAGAGTCAAGACATTGACAAGGTTAGAAATAATGATTTGTATTTGAAATAAGATTTTTTTTACATCAAACTTTGCTTTCGTCAAAGAATCCTCCATTTGCAGCAATTACAGCATTGCAGACCTTTGGCATTCTAGCTGTTAATTTGTTGAGGTAATCTGGAGAAATTGCACCCCACGCTTCCAGAAGCAGCTCCCACAAGTTGGATTGGTTGGATGGGCACTTCTTTGAGCAGATTGAGTTTCTGGAGCATCACATTTGTGGGGTCAATTAAACACTCAAAATGGCCAGAAAAAGAGAACTTTCATCTGAAACTCGACAGTCTATTCTTGTTCTTAGAAATGAAGGCTATTCCATGCGAGAAATTGCTAAGAAATTGAAGATTTCCTACACCGGTGTGTACTACTCCCTTCAGAGGACAGCACAAACAGGCTCTAACAGGTACTATTTAATGAAGATGCCAGTTGGGGACCTGTGAGGCGTCTGTTTCTCAAACTAGAGACTCTAATGTACTTATCTTCTTGCTCAGTTGTGCAACGCGGCCTCCCACTTCTTTTTCTACTCTGGTTAGAGCCTGTTTGTGCTGTCCTCTGAAGGGAGTAGTACACACCGGTGTAGGAAATCTTCAATTTCTTAGCAATTTCTCGCATGGAATAGCCTTCATTTCTAAGAACAAGAATAGACTGTTGAGTTTCAGATGAAAGTTCTCTTTTTCTGGCCATTTTGAGCGTTTAATTGACCCCACAAATGTGATGCTCCAGAAACTCAATCTGCTCAAAGAAGTGCCCATCCAACCAATCCAACTTGTGGGAGCTGCTTCTGGAAGCGTGGGGTGCAATTTCTCCAGATTACCTCAACAAATTAACAGCTAGAATGCCAAAGGTCTGCAATGCTGTAATTGCTGCAAATGGAGGATTCTTTGACGAAAGCAAAGTTTGATGTAAAAAAAATCTTATTTCAAATACAAATCATTATTTCTAACCTTGTCAATGTCTTGACTCTATTTTCTATTCATTTCACAACATATGGTGGTGAATAAGTGTGACTTTTCATGGAAAACACAAAATAGTTTGGGTGATCCCAAACTTTTGAACGGTAGTGTATGTGTGTGTTTGTTTGTTTGTGCCTGTCTGTGCATGTGTTTGTGAGTGCACATGTTATTTTTTTGTTACTTCTGTTTTCTTCCAGTCACCAATTTTTTATCTGCTAGTCACAGATGTCGAATGTGTATGTGTTTGTGTGTGTATTGAAAGCTGTGGCACTAATGAACCCAGACGTCTCCTCAGTCCGACGAGACTGATGGGCTGCCACCACTGGGCACGAGCTATATTTACAACATTTACTCACATGTCACTTTAAGCCACTTCATGTCTGTCCACCGCACCTTTACTGGAGGATGTTTTGGCACCTCGTAAGTTGTATTTTATCATTAACTGTATTGTATTTTATACCTTATACTACTTATATTTTGCGCTTATATTGTTTAGACTCTGTACTTTAAAAAAAAGCACTTTTGAGTGGTCGTGGACTAGAAAAGCGCTATATAGAATGCAGGCCATTTACATTTACTTTTTATTGCAGATATTTTATATTTATTCTCTTTTATGTATGCACCATTTTGAGCCTGACAACGCTGCAATTTCGTTGTGCTTGGCACAATGACAATAAAGTTCTTGAATCTTGAATCTTGCGTGTGTGTGTGTAATTTTGCTACACACACATGCGGGGCGGCCCTGCCGATGCGTCATCTGGAACACCGTGTATACGAATCAGCAGCAGACAGACATGCTAACCAAATACATTCACAGTTAAAAGCCTCTTGCTTCTGTTGTCCCCGTGTCATTCTCATGTGCAACAAGCATAGGTTTCTCTGAACCAGCATGCCATTAGTAAAAAGGGACATCACTTTTGTATGATGCTGTCAAGCGCTGTGGTCTTATCTCTGTTCCTGTCCGTGCCCCTCGTACCAGTTAGTGTTGCGGATGCAGTCACACTACACTGAATTTTGCGAATCATATTTGTGAGTGTGTGTGAATGGGTGCCTATGTGTCATGACAACTTTCTCACTGAGGACTTACTTTAGTGTGTGTGTGGGTGGGGGTGGGTAAGTAATATATAGTTGTCGTATGAGCATGTATCTGTCTTTTCCTGAATTATATGTGCATCACGGACACCTGTCAAAATGTTTCATGTCACAGCCCATAAATAATAATACTCATTAACACATATGACCTTTAAACTAATAGAAGTTTAAAGCTAAACATACAGTATGTACCCTCAATAACACACGAAGGGCTGTGGTACACTGAATTTATATCTCAGCGTAGTCTGCCAGACATGGGGCAGAGTTATTTCATCTCAATCTATACTTACTCTAAAGTAAAAAAATCCTTTTGGAAAAATTGCATCTTCATACAGTGGCACAGACAGGCTTGACAAAAGCAACAAGTCGAATGCACGGGGTCCAATAAAGGCCCAGAATAAGCATAGTTTTTCATCCTCGCCCGCCTTAATGTCTCTGGGTATATCTTATTTAAATGAGTCTCTCCTTCCTCTTGAAGAAAGCACAAAACAAAGTTTAAATGCTAACGGTGTATGGCTGTGTATGTGCGTGTGTGCTTGTGAGTGTGTCTAACCCCCTGTGTGTGTCTAACCCCCTGCCTGTCACCTTTTTGCCTGTGTGCCCTGCAGATGTTGAAATTTTCTGACTTCCTGTCCCCGCGGGGAGACGGTTTCCCCACCACCTGCTCCTCTTGTCAGGGGATTGGAGGCATACTGGCCAGGACCCAGATTCCTCTTGGCTTTCAGCGAGAGAATCAGTAAATATGGGCTGGAACTCAAATCCATTCCCCTTGCTTTATTTTGCTTTAATTGCAGCAGGTTAAAGGCAGCTTCCTTTACCCGAGGCTCAGTCCACTTTTGGATTTCCATTCAAATGTGTGAACGTGAGGTGTGGTGTATTGATTACACAATGGTAAATTCAAACCGCAAGTTTTGAAGAAAAAAAACATTTTCTCAATAGCATCAAGTTATTTTCTGTCCGTTGAGGTGAAAATCGTTCAGGGATGTGGGGATTTACTGTATTGGACCCAAATGATGGAAATACAGCTAAAAGGGACATTTTGTGCTTTGCAACATTGAAATAAGATTGCTAAAATTTGCGTGATCTTTGCATTGAAATATATTCCTACAGCTATTATGTATGTAAATATGTACGTATATAATAGCTATAGCTTTGTGATTGGTAGGGCAATAGGCAGAGTAATTAGGTCAGAATTCAGCATTTCTGGTTAAAACAGGGCTGTCATACCTAGGGATGTGTACCGAAACCCGGTATTAAACGGGCACCGGTGCTAAATTATTAAAGACCGCAGTATTGTAACGCGCACGGATAAATAGACTCTCTAGCCCTTGGCTAACGGGTCGGACCCTTTAGTCGACTGGTTAACGTTGTCGCCCGTGGTGCGGAAGATTTAGGTTTGCGTTGCGGCTGCGGCGGTTCCCCCGAATTCGCTACATTGGTGTCAGAAGTGGGATGGTGAGACCTTGCGGCCATCAGAAGCGCATGCGTCCAGAGGCGATAGGGAGTTGATATGCTGAAGCCCTCGCGCTTCCTGAGGTAGGGGAATAGTGTAACGACCACGGATAAGTAGACTCGCTAGCCCTTGGCAAACGGGTTGGACCCTTTAGTCGACTGGTTAGTGTAGTCGCCCGTGGTGCGCGACACCCGGGTTCACGTCCCGGCTGTGGCAGTTCCCAGACTGCCCCTCGAATTCACTACAGTATTGATAAGCTCTGACGTTAACAGTTCTGCTATCGGTACTGGAGAAATAAATTTCTTATTTATTTAGGCTACATAAACGTTGTCTCGCACCCTTTTCTAATTTGCGATAAGTTTAAGACATTCGTCTATGATGCATTTTCGCTATTCCCAAACCAGAGATACGTCGGAAACGGATACGTCAGATGCGCGCGCGCGCGCACACACACACACACACACACACACACACACACACACACACACACACACACACACACAAAGAGCCTGCTCCTAGTGACAATGGCGGAGAGAGAATTAAACGATCAACAGTCTGGTTATACTTCACTAGAGTCGATGCTGACGATGCTCGTTGCCACAAGTGCAACAAGTCTTTTGCATGTCAGGGCGGTAACATAAGTAGTCTTTTGAAACGTCTAGCAAAAGTACAACAAATACAGGCAGAGAAATGCATCGTAGCTCATCTCTCGTTGGCCCAGCCACCTCAGGTATGTTATGTATGCTAGCAGCCTGGAGCCCACACGGAGGTAATTACATTATCTGTCCAGACATGAGAAAATAAAGCCATTGTAGAGCCGAAGTAACGGAGAAGACCGTAGGTTCACACTTTAGCCGTGTAGGCAACTTTCTTTAATCCACGGTAAATCAGCGAGACAAACAAAACCCACAGCTCGACTGAGCGGAGGTGGCAAGAATAACCAGAAAACTGGCTGGACAACCATAACTTAACCCTGCGTTAACCTGCCAGGGCAACCATGACTTAACCCTTAGTTCCTGGGTTGAATTCTGTCCCCAATACGTGTCCACCACATGAGCCCCCCCAGAATTCGCCCTAGTAATCGAAGTCAGGCAGGCGCGGGTGGACGACAGGCCGTCCGCGGCGGCTCCGGATAACAGGGGCCGGAGTGTCTGTGGGAGGCATTGACGCGGGCCTGTGGAGGTCGGCCTGAGGAGCAGAAGAGGCAGCTCGGGCCTCCACGGGGGGAGGAGGCGGAGCCGGGGGACGACCGCGACGAGGAGGTTGGGCTAACTCCAATGGCTGCGTCAAGTCCAGGTGTGCGGGTTTAACTCGGTCCACTGAAACATGCTCGGCCGTGCCCCCAAAATCCACCACCAGGTGCTTAGTTCCCCGTTCCAGGACGCGGAAGGGGCCGTCATAAGGGGGTTGCAGAGGGGGGCGGTGTGCGTCGTGACGGATGAACACGTAGTCCGCTGACTGCAGACCTGGGGGCACCTGGGACACTGGAGCGCCGTGTTGGGCGGTAGGGACGGGTGTGAAAGCTCTGACCCCGTCCAGCAAGGAGGCTCGTTGGTCCACAGCTGACCAGGGACGCGTTGCATTGGGCATGAAATCGCCTGGGACTCGCAGCGGCGTGCCGTACACCAGCTCCGCAGAGGAGGCTTGTAGGTCTTCCTTCGGGGCGGTCCGCAGGCCCAGCATGACCCATGGGAGCTTGTCAACCCAGTTGCAGTCCTTGAGAGTAGCCCGAAGCGCAGCCTTCATGGACCGGTGGAAGCGCTCACATAGGCCGTTCGCCTGAGGGTGGTAGGCGGTAGTGCGATGAAGCTTGACGCCCAGAGCCTCACCCACAGCATTCCATAGCTCTGAGGTAAACTGTGGCCCACGGTCAGATGAAAGGTCGGAAGGCGTACCGAAACGTGAGACCCACGACCCAATAAAAGCCCGGGCCACATCAGCAGACGTCGTGGATGCCAGGGGAACAGCTTCAGGCCAGCGCGTAGTCCTGTCCACCACAGTGAAGAGGTAGGTGAACCCATGGGAGGGGGGTAGGGGACCAACCAGGTCGACGTGGACATGGTCAAATCGTCTCTCCGGCACTGCGAAGCGTTCCAGGGGCGCCTTAATGTGGCGGTGTATCTTAGCCCGCTGACAGGCAACACACGAGTCGGCCCACGCTTTCACGTCTCTCTTAAGTCCCTCCCACACAAACTTAGCAGAGGTCAGGCGCACGGATGGCTTACCGCCTGGATGAGAGAGGCCGTGCACAGCTTCAAATACGGGGCGTCTCCAGCTGTGCGGGACGATGGGCCTGGGCTGTCCTGTGGAGACGTCACACAGGAGGGTGACACCTGTGTCGCTGAAAGGAACGTCCTGCAGGCGGAGCCCCGTGTCGGAGGCCCGGAGACGGAGGATGCTCGGGTCCGTGGCCTGGTCCGCAGCCATCTGTGCATAGTCAAGGCCTAGGTGGACCGCTCCAATCACTGCCCTAGACAGGCAGTCAGCTACCTGGTTAGACTTACCAGCGACGTGCTGGATGTCGGTAGTGAATTCCGAAATGTAGGAGAGTTGTCGCTGCTGGCGAGCGGACCATGGCTCGGCCGTCTTGGACATGGCAAACGTGAGGGGCTTGTGGTCCACGTATGCAGTAAACTCGCGGCCCTCTAGCAGGAAACGGAAATGCCGGACGGCGAGCCAGAGACCGAGGAGTTCCCTGTCAAAAGTACTATACTTGCGCTCTCGGGGTGTAAGCTGGCGACTGAAAAAGGCCAAAGGCTGCCAAGCCCCCCCCACCCACTGTTCGTGAACCGCACCAACAGCATAGTCCGATGCATCCGTGGTTATGGAAATAGGCGCTGTAGGTGAAGGATGCGCTAGCAGGGTAGCCTGGGAGAGCGCAGCTTTAGTCTCGGTGAACGCACGGTCCCGCTCTGCTGTCCAGTCGACCGCCTGGTTGGGGGATATGCCTTTCAGCGCCTCGTACAGTGGCCGGATGATAAAGGCGGCTCGAGGAATGAAGCGGTGGTAGAATGTCACCATCCCGATGAACTCCCTGAGCGCACGAGCTGTTTGGGGGCGCGGAAAGGCCGCCACCGCTTCCACCTTTGAGGGCAGGGGGACTGCCCCGTCCCCAGTGATGCGGTGCCCGAGGAAATCAATGGCTGTCAGCCCGAACCGGCACTTCGCCGGGTTGACGATCAGCCCATGCTGGCTGAGGCGTGTGAAGAGGGCATGAAGATGGGACAGGTGTTCTTCCTCGGAGGCGCTGGCGATGAGTATGTCGTCCAAATAGACGAAGATGAAATCAAGGCCACGGAGCACTGAATCCATCAGCCGCTGAAAGGACTGGGCCGCGTTTTTGAGTCCAAATGGCATTCGTAGGAATTCAAATAGGCCGAATGGGGTTGTCACCGCTGTCTTGGGGATGTCTGAGGGGTGCACGGGAACTTGATGATAACCATGGACCAGGTCGACTTTTGAGAAGACGCATTTGCCAGACAGGTTTGCAGAAAAGTCCTGGATATGCGGGACAGGATAGCGGTCAGGCGTGGTGGCGTCATTTAGTCGGCGGTAGTCCCCGCATGGGCGCCAACCTCCATCAGGCTTAGCGACGATGTGGAGTGGGGACGCCCACGGGCTGTCAGAGCGGCGGATGATCCCCATGCGTTCCAGGTGCTCGAACTCAGACTTGGCAATGGCGAGTTTGGCGGGGTCGAGACGCCTGGCTCTGGCGTAGACCGGGGGCCCCTTCGTAGCAATGTGATGCTCCACCCCATGCTTAGCGGTGGGTGCAGAGAAGGTAGGCTGGGTGAGGTCAGGGAACTCAGCGAGGAGGCGGGTGAACTTGTCTGCCTCTGAGAGAGAGTTGGCTAGACCTGCATAGGCCGCTTCCCTCCGCGTACATGCGAAGGAGGAGAAGGTTAAGGCATCGACCAGACGGCTGTTCTGAATGTCCACTAGCAAACCGTAAGCGCACAAAAAATCAGCTCCGAGGAGGGGAAGCGTTACATTGGCCATGACGAACTCCCACGTGAAACGTTGTCCACCAAAACACAGTTCTACAGACCGCACGCCGTAGGTGTGGATAGGGCTGCCGTCAGCCGTCGCCAACTGGGGGCCCCGCTCCCCGCCCATGATGTCGACGTCAGTAGCAGGGAGCACGCTTCTCTGTGCGCCCGTGTCACAAAGAAATCGCCGACCGGAGATGGTGTCGAGGATGAAGAGTAGCCTGCTCGTATCGCCAACACTCATGGCCACTACTGAGTGTTGGCCCTCTCGTTTCCCGTCGGCCTGTAGTTGCAGGGGGAACGGCACCGTTTAGCTTTCGCACCAAATCGAGCGTGGTACATACAGAGTCCAGAGGGCTTGTAGCAGTCTGACGCTGTGGCGCCACCGTCGGGCCACGCCCGCGATGTCGGCGGGGGGCCAGTGAAGGTAGGAGCCAGCACCTCGGCATGGGAGGAACGTTGTGTAGCGACGAAGAATCGGTCAGCCTCCTTTGCCAGCTCACGGGGATCAGTGATGGTGGAGTTAGCGAGCGCAGTCTGGACGTGGGGCGGCATGTTGCGCAGAAACAGCTCCATAAACAGGAAACATGGCTTTTCTTGACCCAGTAGGTTTAACATCCTGCTCATTAGCTCCGATGGTTTGCCATCTCCCAAGCCCTGAATTGCGAAGAGGCGACGTGCTCTCTCCGTTGCTGACAGTTCAAAAGTTTCAAGGAGGAGATGTTTAAGTGCGGCGTATTTACCATCGGCCGGTGGGTTGGTTATGAAACCGCTTATCCTGGAAGCCGTAGCGCACCCCAGCGCTGCCACTACGTAGTAGTACCTGGTCTCGTCTGCTGTTATGTCTCTGAGCGCGAACTGTGCCTCAGCCTGCGCGAACCATGTAGCCGCGGAAGACTCCCAAAACTCCGGCAGTTTAATTGCAACGGCGTTCGTAGCCATAATGTGTGTGGTTTCAGAAAACTTATCCGAAAACCGACGTCGGGGTCACCAGTGTAGAGCCGAAGTAACGGAGAAGACCGTAGGTTCACACTTTAGCCGTGTAGGCAACTTTCTTTAATCCACGGTAAATCAGCGAGACAAACAAAACCCACAGCTCGACTGAGCGGAGGTGGCAAGAATAACCAGAAAACTGGCTGGACAACCATAACTTAACCCTGCGTTAACCTGCCAGGGCAACCATGACTTAACCCTTAGTTCCTGGGTTGAATTCTGTCCCCAATACGTGTCCACCACACCATGTTAATTCTGTTAATTTGTTTTTTTCTCTCTTAAAAATAACAAAAAGAATTGATAAGAGTAAAGTACCAGCTTCATAAGCAGTATCGGTAAGAGCAGTAGTACTGTAACCTACAAAAAGACTCGCTAACCACTCGACAGTACCATTAAAATCTCAACAATGCCCATCCCTAGTCATACCTGCCTGGCTTACTCCTGTCTGTTACCTGACCAGTTTTTACTTTAAAACTCAAAACACCTTTCAGGACCCCACCTGCCAGCACTTCAGTTGTGAGCAGTGAATCCAAAACTCTTTCAGTTAAGTGGCTAATGAGAGAAAAGGAATAATTGGCGAGGTCTCCAAGGGGATAATGGCTTACATTTTTTCATCAAAACAGTGGAAACACTCATTGCTTTTCCTAGTTTACTCTCCACAGCACCAACACGTCAAATGCTTCATCTGTTCCTTCTCGCCATCCGTCTCCTCTTCCACTCACACATTTATAATGTCGACAGCCCTTCCAGCCCACCACCTCCCAGATGGGAGCTTTGCGGTTGCTTGTCATCTTCAATAAAAAATAAATAAACTGCTCCAGTATCACATGGGAAGGTATAGAACGTAGCACTCGAGCAGCTAAATTAATTTTGGAAAAGACGATACGTTTTTTGCTCCACAGTGCTAAAATGAAGAGTTTTGTGCTTCAGAGCACTATAAATGAAGAATGTCGGGGGCAAATATAAAGACACTGTTCTGTTCACTGAAGTCAATCCTCCATTCAGTGTCAAAAAAGGTGTTAAATCTGTCCAATTTTGTAACATCAGAAATGAGATTTTTCATTTTTTTTTTTTAGATTTGAAGAAAACGTTCACAAAAGGGAACAGACTGTCACAAGCAGTGAAATCTGGTGTGCAAACTCTTTATGTGAATGGTAGTCCTCTTTACAGGGTATCCTTGGGTTTCCTTTTGATAACAATAACTATTCTTTGTTATATTGTCCCAGCCATTGGGATTTTAATTTGACGTGGTCTCAACCTTAATTTTACTTTGTCATTATCCTTGTTTCAACTGCTATCAAGGAAAAAATAAAAGAAAACTGTTCAAAACTGCAGTCCTTTCAAAAGGATGAAGTGTCAAAACAGTCTTAACAGTCTTCCACAACAATGGTTGGAATTCAGCATCCCTGAACATCCAACATCCCCGAAGCAATACCCTGTTTCTCCTTTGAGCATGCAAAGAGATGCAATATTTATGAACATCACCATCAAATTCAATGTAAACTCATTTTCTATTTTTGGCATTTTCTAAACTGCATGTTATGTGTGTGTGTGTGTGTGTGTGTGTCCATCCGTCTGTGAGTCAATCTGTCTGCCTGCCTACCCACTCTGACTGACACTCGCCTGCACATGCATATAAACACAGTGCTCCAGATGGTCTGCAAGACCGCTTGGCTCCCACACCTATCCAGTGCAAGCTGCAATTATTAAATTCTGCAAACAATCCTTAATTCTTAATTTAGATATTAATTAGTCTCCCTGTAAAAACCCTGCAAAGCCCTGTGATTTCCCCTGATGCCGAGTGTGTTTATAACTAGGGCGACTACTTTCATTAAGAAGTGGAAGATGTTTCTGGTGGACTCAGTAACAGGGTTGAGGCAAGTTCATTAAGTTAAAACCAAATGGTATAATGCAGGGGCGTTTCTAGGATTTGAGGACATTTGGGGCTTAGCCTGGACCTTTGTAAGGGGATCTAGGGGGAAGGGGATCCTCCCCCGTAATTTTTTTTTCCTAAACAAGGTCTATTTTGATGCTTTTTTATCCACCCTGGCACCTTATTTACATTCAAAGTACATGTCTTACTACTACTACTACTACATGTCTTAATCATTGAAAAATTAAAATGTGTGCCTCAAAAACCTGTTGTTTACTTTCGAGATTAATTATCTCCACCAGGCAGTAGATTTGGTCGTGTGTGTCTGGACCTATCAGCCTAATATTTTTTGTGTACAGTCATGACTGTATGATCAAGAAACTCTAGTGTTTGTGGTGATTCAAAACCTTTGAAAAACATGTGTCCTAGCTACTGCAGCTCCCTCTCTTCATTCACTCTCTAGCTCACTCAACCAATGTTCTCTCTCTCTCTCTCGTCTGAAACCAGAGCTGACCTTACTGTGTTTTTTCGAAACATTAGCGAAGGCACAGCTACTAGACAGTGCCCAAAATGGTCACATAGCAAACCTATTCTTTTTGGAAAGTGCAATTTCATCTTAGACTTGGTTGTATTCGAGCGAGGGTCCACCTAGGAGGCTGCACATCCACAGACTGAGAGGCACAAAATATTTTTATTAGCTAGATTTTTTTTAGCTTGAGTACTGCAGACTAAAAACAGTTTTTTTTTCATATTTCCCGTTCAATCAACAGGCGCTGTGCAAAAGTCTTATAATGACAGGAAAAACACTGTTTTTTCTGTCCATGTGTGCAAGGCGCTGTCCGCTGCTAATCTCACACACTACTGGGCCTGTCAGCCTGATAATTTTTTGTGCACATTTATGAGTGTATGATCAGGAACCTCTCGTGGTTGCAGTGATACAAAAACCTCTGAAAAACCTGTTATATACCACAATTGAGTGCTAACTCCTCAGCTGGGTTGTTGCCTACGTCTGAGCACCGGAGAAGGGGAGCTACGCCTGGCAGGGATATGCACTCTACTGAGTGCACTCTTCTATTTATGAATTGTGATGTTAAAATATTAGCAGTTGTAAGTAACTAGTATGAGTAAAGAGTAGAAGCAGAATACTTCACAACTGCTATCATTAAACATTTGACATTTTACAGTACCAGACTAGAGTACCAGAATACATCTCTTGATTTAGCTGTGCTAAGGAATCAGTATTTACAGTGTTACTGGCAATTGTTAATGTTGGCTCTGTCTGTCAATGCAATCAAACAGACCCATTATTGATGTTATTAGCTGCAGCTATGTTTATCCTGCTATGCTCACATCACAGAGTACCAACACCAGCCTGGCATGTTTTATCATTTATATGGTTTTTAACCAGTCGATGTTGGCAAACTCCCTAAAAGGGTCTAGGATTTATTTACTCACCATGATCATGTCAACATTTTTAACTAAAACTAATTATTTATGGGTTTATTAGATGGCTTGTTTCTTCTCGAGGAAAACATCAGGCATGTTTTGGGCCCACAACTGTGAAAAAAGTTATTGATGAAAATGACTATGAACTATTTCCATACATAATCATTATATTTGTCTGCCATTCCCTTTCATCCTGTTGTTGAATTCCCATTTCAAGAAAACACTTAGTTTGCCTGCAACAATTGCACTGGCTGTAAAGAGCTTGATTGCAAAGCAAACAATGGAAATGTAAATATTTATACACACATTATTATATGGGCTGACATTCAAATGAGTGCTTAACACTGTCAAATAAATCCAACCTGTACTGTACATTTTACGTATACTGGTACGCTCTGCCATGTCCATCTACCTCAGACATGTATGTAAGTAACCTGCTTACATCTATTTCAGCATCTCTGATATATTCTCTGCACCATTGCACCTTATCACCTCTTATTTTGCCTGTATATAGTCAATCCTTGTGTTTATATCTGAAGAGTGTTGTGTTATAATGTTGTTATTTTATGTTAATATCTGGCTAATTCCCTCCTGCCAGTGCACTCCTATTGGCGGCCATGGATTCGTGTTGGACAAGTACAAGTGCCAGTGCAGGAGAGGCTTCTACCACCCGAGCCGAGTGGCGCTCAACGGCTTGACAAGTAGGTGACAAGTCTGTCAGCAATACGACCAAGTACAGATGGTGGCTGTCAAAGCAAACCACTGAATCTCCAAAAAGTTAAAACTTATTTAGAATTTATAATCTTGAATCTTGTCTAAAGTGACAGCCAAACACAAGTTTATTCAAATTTCAGTTTGATTTGATATCTCTTTTGTTGAATGAGTTACAGAGGCCCTAATAAGCACTATATACAAGACCATTCATTTATGTAAAATCATTCACATTGGACCTCTGCAAAAAAAGAACATTTAGTTTTTAATTTTTTTTGCCTGTTTGTTTTTACTTGACGTCACAGACACACAGTGTGTGTGCCTTTTGAAGTCAATGAGAAATAACGATTTTTTTGTGGGTACTCTGGTGGGAGGCGTCAAGCTAGCCACATGCAACATCTGACTAATTGAGTCACTGAACTGCTAACTCTACTGTGTAGACAGAGAACGTGTCTCATTTGAATCAACTTGAATAAAGGTTTATTCACAGTCAATCACAGCGAGGATCACCCCTCCATGACGTCTGGCTGTATTTACGTCCTTGTCATCTGCAGCTTCATCTCTAGGTACATAAACCTTGATGAATATGGAACAGTAAACATAAACTTAAAAAGGATAACTATTTCAAGTAAATGTGCACAAAAAAAACAGAATTTGGAGCCCTTGTTTTTGTTTGTTTTTTTAGTGGAGTTCAAGGTTTTAGCTGATCTGCTCATCATCCTGTTGATGCAAAGCGCCTCATGAACTGGTCTTCTAACTCACACACTGACATTATAGTGGGCAGGGGGGAAAGGTGTGGGATTCCTTCAAAATGTCTGTGAGTGAGTGCATCTAAAAAAAAATGTTATTGTAAAATGTGAAAGATTTTGCATTTTTTCTTAAATTAACATAGTAATACTCATTGGACGGAAAATTAGCAGAATATATATTTTTGTACACCCCATCGTAGTTCTGTCTTTGCCTCTCCCTCATATCTTCCTATCACTTGGTTTTGTTCGTGCAGTTTCATTTGAAACAGGATTTCACTGAAATGCCATCGACAGAGATGCAAGTGATTTGTGCTCAATCATCTTTAGCGTGATTTGAATGTCCATGACACATCGACTGGGTCTGCTGCAGTATTCCTCGGGCAGAAAAGCAGACAGTGGGAGATAATGAGAACACTATGGCAGTTTAATCCCCGACTTTGACAGTACAGCACCCCAAGGGGGATGATAATCCAAGATGGAGCCTTATTGTAATGCAGCATGATTAGCCTTTGAGTCCAGTGGCTCAGCCTGTGGAGAGACTCATTTCTGAGACCGCACGCCGACCTGTCGTTAAAAACTGCCACGTCTTCAACTGGATTGCTGTGGCTGGAGACCCTGACTTCCTCTCCCTCAAACCCCCTCTGAAAACAGGCCAGAAATGAAACAGCTTCCACTTTGTTCCCTAGCAACAGGCAATATAGACAGGTATCGAAGAAAAAAAAACTGAGGGAGGCATTAAATGGAGACAACTGCACAGCCGTCTCAAAGTTTTCTAAGTCTTCACATTTTTGATAAGACGTCCGACTAGCTTCACACATTGACCACAGGGGCATGCTCACATTCTCTCTTCATATCCACACCTCTTTGGTCAGGGCCAGTTGCAATGCACAGGCAATGCGTCGCGCCATCATATCACCCATTTGGAAGGTGCAAACTGTCTTTCAGAAAGGCCATGATTGCAAAACCATTGTCTTGTGTTCTGAAGGTGCCCTACGGCTGATGCTGTTTTCTTTTCATGCAAATTTTGTGGACACATGCAAGTGCACCCCTCTGCTTTCACTGGCACAGAGGAGTCTTTTGCGCTCATATATTCAAAGAAGTTAAAAATAGCTCATCACTGCCCCATCTGCCATTTCTTTTATGGGGAAATAGTTATTGGATTAGTTCTGACTTGTGATTAGAACTGAGTACCATTTTGAACTGCCATAGCAAAACTGAAGGAAAATTCAACACTGGGTTTTCTTACTTCCAGTATATATCAGTTAATCAATCAATCAGTCAGTCAGTCAGCCAACCAGCCAGTCAGTCAATCAACCAACCAACCAACCAACCAATCAATCAATCAATCAATCAACCAATCAATCAATCAATCAATCAATCAATCAATCAATCAGAAGTCAGTCAGTCTGCCAGCCAGTCAGTCAGTCACACCAAACCCCTTAAATTGTTCTCATAGTTCCAGTTGTACTTTCTTATGCAGCCATCCTCTCTTTTCGAACTGAGCAACTCCCACATGATCTTTGCATACCGTATGAGCTCTGAGACTTGCAGAGGAATTATATGCTTATCAGGCAATATTTTCCAGAAGAGCAGGGTAGGGTGCGGATGAACTGAGGATGAAACTGTGCCATTTAGACTAAAAGATGACTCAAAATACAGCAGCGATACGTAGAATGAATTCTAACGTTCCATTTTTGGCATGAGCTAAGCTGTTTCTACGCATACATTAACTGATTAACCTTTAGATGGTTAAATGGATTTATATTTTAGGTTAATTTAAGTCTCCCTTCTGTTTTATAGTGTATGGAGCGTAGTTAGCTGAACCCCTAGCAGATTTAATGTGTTTAACTCAACAATATAATATGATGACTGAAAAAGTAATCTATCTATGAAAACTCTTTGTCCATAGTACCCAATCTCTAAGCAAGGAAATCGGGTGTTTGCTGAGCTTTGTAGCATGGAAGTTAGAGAAACCTCCCATCCGGTTTCAGGTTAAATTGCGGCTTTTGAAGTGACCTTGGGCAAGACATGGAAGCCTTACCTGCTAACTCACTGTGACTAACTTCGGATAAGATTTCTTCTCCATTCATGATTAATCCAATTCATGACTGGTGGTGGGTGCAAGGCAGCCATTTGGCACAAGACAGACAGATATGAACGGGGCGCCGGTCCAGCACAGGGCAGACAAACACATTTTCCCTCACATTCATTCTACAGTATCCAGAGAAGCAAACACAGAGCGCATCCAAACTGAGCCTCCTAGCACCCAAAACCCCGTCTCTGTGAGGCAGCAGAGCTAGCCCCAAAGTGCTGCCTCTGGAGAACAGCATCCACTAAACAACTCAAATGGGGATGTAAAATAGATCACAGAAAGTTGGATCAGTTCATCTGGACACAACGTTTATTGAGAGAGAAACGTTTCATCGCTCATCTAAGTGGCCTCTTCAGTCTCAGCTAACTGCAGGTATCCCCACCCTTATAAACAATACAGTGGCATAACAACCGAAACCAGCGATCGGATTCATATGCAAGTTGACATGACCATTGACTAGAGTTAGAATGGCCATGTGTACTATTCACAAAGGATTGTGGAATAGTTGCAATCACAGCAATGCAAGATGGTGACATACATACTCTTAGCGTGCCCCCCCCCCACACACACACACACACACACTTGGTTCAGGGATGGTCAGTCCCTCTTCACATTGATGGCCTCTTTGGCTATCAAGGATGTGCACATCCTCATCCTTGAAAGAGTTCAAGTTTGGGGGTTCATTTTTTAGTGAAACTACTGGGTTGGTATCTTCAAATTAAATAATTTTTGTGAATTGATAAAATAATGGGTTGATAATTAAACTTGAGTTCTTTGTTTAAAAATTGTCACCTCACTATTTGTCTTTGTTTATCTGGGGATTTATTGGATGGATACAGCTTTAATGATAATGACAGGTAAACATGAAATCAACACCATTTCACCTCAGTAGTCACCGTTTGTGACTACTGAGGTTAAACACACCTGAATTTTAAGTTGTAACAGGTTTAGAAAACTTTGAAAAGGCAAGGCAAGCCAACTTTGTTTATGTAGCACATTTTATACACAAGTTAGACTCAATGCACATCATATAAAAAAACATGTAATAAAAAGGATTTAAAAGTAATTCATAAAAAGACATTTAAATTAAAGAATAAAAGAATAAAATCAAAATGGAATGCAAGGTTTACAGCTTTGCAAAAGTCAAAGTGCAAGGGCTGCAGTTGAGCAGAAAGCAATGGTAACCATGAACGTTTTTAATATGGATTTAAAAGAAGTCAGCGTCGGAGCAAGTCTCAAATCTTCTGGAAGTTTATTCCAGCAATTTGATGCATAGTAGCTAAAACGACATCAAAAGACATGCACGTAAGGGCCAACACTCCCATCTGTGGCCCTGACCAAGGCAAGGCAAATTTATCCATGTAGCACATCTCCGCAACAAGGCAATTCAAAGTGCTCCACACAAAATACAAAAAGGAGTCAAGAGAAGCAACATAAGGCAATAAATAAAAAATTCAAGATCCAATAAGAAGAGAGTAAAAACTACAGTGCAGTGCAAGATGAAAATCAAAACTTCAAGCTTTATTGAATAAAAGGCAGCAGCAAAGACAAAAGTCTTCAGCCTAGATTTGAAATAACTGAGAGATGCAGCAGACCTGCAGTTTTCTGGGAGTTTGTTCCAAATATGTGGTTCATAAAAACTAAAAGCTGTCTCTCCATGATTAGTTTTGGCTCTGGGGACAAAGCAGACCTGTCCCAGACCATCTGAATAGTCTGGATGGTTCACAGTGTAGCAGTAGATCAGAAATGTATTTTGCCCCCAAACCATTCAGTGCTTTATAAACCAAGAGCAGAGTTTTAAAATCAATTCTTTGATGGACAGGAAGCCAAATGGCATTTTCAGTCAAATTCTTGTAAATTTAGACCCTCTAGTCTACATTTTCTCTATACCTCATCAGTCGGGTCAGGATTGCTGGGGGCTAGACTCTATCCCATTTGGATTTGAGTGCAATGCAGTCAGATATTCTGGACAGGGTGCTAGTCCATGGCAGGACACACACTTACATTCCCAGCTATGAGCAATTTAAGTCTCAAGTTAACCTAATATGCGTTAGAGATGCACTAATACCAAAACTGGTATCAGATATTGCGCTGATACCAGACTAAACTGGAGCATTGGTGTCAGAGGTTTTACCCAAGTCTAAAATCCACTTTGAAAAGTTACGAGTGACATGTCATAAATAAAAACAAAATGTCCTGATTTACTGCATTATTGGCACATGGAAGACCGGATTTCTTTGATGGTGAAAAAAGTGATTCTATCTCAATTATTTTGCCTATTGACCCCAAACTAATATTCTAAGTATGCACAGTTAAGCAAAAGTAATGGACAGGATCAGTAGTCAGTATCGGCTGACACTTAAAGATTCCTGCTCAGAATCAGTGTCGGCAGTGAAAAAGTGATACCAGTACGTAGCGGTCTATTCCGTTGCCTACCAACACGGGGCTCGCTGGTTCAAATCTCTATGTTACCTCTGGCTTGGTTGGGCGTCCCTACAGACACAATTGGCCATGTCTGCAGGTGGGAAGCCGAATTTGGGTATGTGTCCTGGTCGCTGCACTAGCGCCTCCTCTGGTTGCTCGGGGCGCCTGTTCGGGGGGGGGAGGGGTAGCTGGGGGGGTATAGCGTTATCCTCCCATGCGCTACGCCCCCCTGGTGAAACTCCTCACTGTCAGGTGAAAAGAAGCGGCTGGCAACTCCACATGTATCGGAGGAGGCATGTGGTAGTCTGCAACCCTCCCCGGATCAGCAGAGGGGGTGGAGCAGCGACCGGAATGGCTCAGAAGAGTGGGGTAATTGGCCAAGTACAGTTGGGGAGAAAAAGGGGGAGAAAAAAAGTGATATTAGTGCATCCCTGATGTGCATGCCTCACTATGTGGGAAGAAATTCATACAAACAAGGAGAGAGTATGCAAACTCTACATGGAAGGAGTCGGATCAACTTGCTGTGAAGCAAGATGGTCCAGAAATTTAAAAGGCTACAATATATCCCATATCACTAACCAAGACACCTTTCTGTACATCTTTAGGTAAAGAGCAAGGGTCCTACAGAGATGACTCCTCTGAGGTGTCCAGTAAATGCCTGCCTTGCCGTGAGGGCTGCCCCTATTGCCGCGATGACACACCCTGCCTCGTTCAAGAGGACGGGGCCCTCAGGCTTGCTGTAGCCACCTTTCAGGGTCTATGCATGGTGCTGGACCTGGCCAGCATGGTGGTGGTCTACCACTTCAGAAGGAACAAGGTGAGGGGTAAGAGGTCACTGTAAGGTGAGGCGAAGAAGTGTTGCATGAACAGCTGCTGCCTTTGTGAGAAGTTCATGAAGAGTTAGCTTCTGCAGTAGCTCTCAGAACACTCTATAGTAGTTAAAGAAAAATCCAACACGCTCCAATTGTTTATCAAAATTCTTACAACTAGGCAAACCCATCTAAGTAGATCTTATGACACATGAAAGAGAAACTCAGCCCCCAGCAGCCAAATAACAGAACTGTCCCAGATTAAGAATACTCTGTAAAAACTGTGAGAGAATTTCAATAATTTAAAAGTGCGGAGTAATGAGGTTTGGTGAGCCTGTTCTACTGATATGTACATATCCACATAAAGTATACTTGTATACTTTCTACATTTTGTAATTCATATAATTACTTTTAATTGTATGTTTCAGGGGACATTGTTATGAATTAATAACAATGACAGAGATTCTAGCTGATTATGTCAACCAACCCCCTTTTTTCCCCGTCAGTTTTCATTTGAACCAAGAAAGTAACTGCTTCATAAGAAGCTTCACAACCTTATCATAGATTCGTTTGTAAGCATAGTGTTTTCAAATTTACTGCAAAGTGTGGCTGCACAATGTGGAGTCTGTTGACAGAGAGAAGCAAAATAGAACGAGGAGGAGATTCTCAACGCGTAGGCTAATTTCAACTGGTCCTCAGGCAGACTTGGAACGGTATTTAAAGTCTTTTATGTTATCACCTCAGAATCTCCTGTTCTCCAACAGTTCACGGAGACCCCCCCAAGCCCCCGAGCCCTTTGAATTTGCATAAAAGACGTGAAATAAATCGGCTAGGGTGTAATGGGTAATTATATCCAACCCAAAAGTGCCCCATCCTCACTCTTTTCTTTTTGTTGTACAGAGAGAGGCAAACCTTGAAATATGGTAAATATGCAGCATTTTCTAGCTTCTTTTCTGTGCTTGTTTATTTTGACTGGGCCATTGATGGTACCTGCATTAGCCTGTTAGGCTCAAGACCTTGGACGTACAACGCCTCAGCATGGCAGCATCTGTGGTGATGAACCCTGGATTCCCTCGTTCATATCTACAGTAGCAATGGGAACGATGGGCAGGTAGACAATGGGAAAGTGCCTTCTCCTCTGCTTGTATATGACTGATGGTTTACCCGCGGTTTCTTTCTTTTCCTCAACAGAAGATCCGGACGTCTGGTCTTATTCTGGTGGAGGCCATCTTGACTGGGGCTTTGCTGCTGTACTTCCCCGTAAGTCTCTACTCTGTGTGTCATATGAAACACCAGTGGATCACCAAGTTTGGCTATTTTGGCTTTGTTTGATTTGCACACAGGGCTAATAAGCTGGAGAGGTAATGAACTACTTTGCCTCATCTTCCCACTAGAAGGAACAGAAAGGCAGAAAATAGATGCCTTTTATGTTTCGTATTGGAAAAGGGGGGCTTTGTTCTCTCATCTCCCATAAACCCACCATATCTGTTCATTATAAATTATATTGCCACTGAAATTGTGCAACCTCTCAACTCTTAAGTATGAACTCGATACCAATTAGGATGCCTCACGAATAAGTTTATAGCAGAGTGTTTGAAATTGCAGTAGGTGTATACATATGTGTGTTATGTGTTGTCCTTGAGGCCCTGTCATACCCACATTTTGTGTGTAGATACAAGCATGTGGTCTCCTGTGTGGACAAATAGGTATACTGTATGTGAGTATGCACATTGATGAACACAGCACAAAGCAGCTTTAGAAGCATCCTTAGCAAGCAAGCAGATGGATAAAGCCTGAGTGCTGTGTAAACCAGGAGATCTGATTTAGCCGGGGAATTCAAGCCCTTCAAATGCTTGCACAGACTGCCAGCAGTGAGGCAGTGCTCTTCTAAAACACAGAGAATAGTGCCGGGTGGTTGGATGCTTGCCATTTTGGGGAGGAATAACAATCTGATGAGAAGAAATATCTTCAGAGCGGTTGAGCTGACTCTTGGGAAAAGTCGTCTTCTTTTTTCCCCCTCGTTCTAAACTGAATGGACTGTTACAATAAGAGAAGGGTTTTGCTTTGTATGGAAACGATTGTTCCCATGCTACTATGCACATATTATAATGAACTATATGTATTTTTTCCACATATCTTTAGAGGGACATTGTCTTATTGTGGGTGTTTTCCATCCCTGACACCCCTAACAGCATGAATATATGACTATTGGGAGTTATATGGATTTGTGCTATCAGCTTTTCGAATAGGATGCATCCAATTCTGGGTCCCTGGCTTGTGATGTCGTTAAGTGTACTTGGTTTTGATGTGTCCATCCATCCATCCATCCATCCATCAGTGGCACCCCCAAGGGGTGGCCAGGGGTGGCCACGGCCACCCTGATACTATCCCTGCCCCCCCCAACTGGCCCCCCCAGCCATGAGTCACATATGCAGAATATACTTCTGATTATGCATAATATGCTTCTATCTGATATTTTACATTAGGTGCTGTTCATTTGAATCAATAATGTATATTTTTCATAATTTCATGTCAAAGAAAATAAATGCATAGCCAGGCAGCCAGCTGCTTTTGATCGTCCGTCACTGCGCCACACTCCGTCCCTCGTGCACAGTCTGCCTCTGACAGCAGCTGAGCAGCATCTGTTTCTAGCTAGCTATAGGGGTGCATGACTCTCAAGTTTTTGGAATCAAATCCAACTCTGGTTTAAAATATGAGAATCAATGGAATCGACTCCTCAGCTCCATAAATTACATCATATAGGAACTACAACAGCATAATAGAATTCCTGAAATTCAGTCATGACTTTTGGTTTTGGTGTGCCACCCGAAGATTTTCAGTGCCCCATTTGGCCACTCCTATGAAAAATTTCTGGGGGCGCTACTGCCATCCATCCATCCATCCATCCATCCACTCATCTATCCGTCTATACATCCATCCATCCCCCCATTCCATCTCAGCAACCACCCCACCTCCCCGAGGCCAAAACCTCAAGCCTCCTCTTTCTCCACAGATATCCTCTCACGTTCTCACAGACACACCCCAGAGTCTCTTCCTGCAGCACCCACAAGCACCTGGCTTTCCCCCCTTTTTTCCTCCATCTCTCTTTGTGTCTCTCTCTCATCCTTTTTTGGCTGATTTTGGTGATGTGCCTCTTTCTTTACATATTTGCTGTCAATTGTTCCCTCAATTATCTTCCCTTTTTCCTGACACCACTCCTCCCATAAACACTCTCTCTCTGTCACTCTCTTTCTTTCTTTCTCTCTTTCATCTCCTGCAGTCTCCTGTCTGTTATTGCTGTTGCCTTTCGCTGCCGCCACAGCCTCCTCGGCTAAACCTGGCGCAGCTGCTCCGCTCGGGCACCCGATGCATTTTTAAACAGTCCATCAAGTTCCAGCACAACTCGTTTTAAAAATAAATCTGCTGATTAATTGATGGAGGAGGCAGGGGAGGCGGAATGTGTACCAGGAGGGCCACCTTTTGCAGGGGGCAATACACAAAATGTGACTTCTTTCATGCGGGCCCTTGTGGTTTTGTAGTCTACAGGGTTGGCACTGCAGAAAGGTTGTGCGAGTGTTTGTGCATGTGTGTTTGTGTGTGTGTGTGTGTTACACATGCGAAAGTTGACCCGAGTGTATGTGGGTCCAAGTTGTCTGTTAAAATTTCTGACTTTGTGTGAATTTCTCAGCGTATCCATGCGTTTGGCACAAAGGCATGCATGTACAGGTGTGAGTACACATGGCCTAGTTTTACCTGGTGTTTGTAGTGGTGATTTATTGTTTTGGCCCGTCTTGTTGACCAGGGAGGTGAAAGCTGGGTGAAGAAACCACCCGGGATGATCAGCTAATCCAAGCTGTGATTCATTAGCGAGCGAGAGAGAGAAACGGTGCCAAGTGAACACAGAATGGAGGATGTAATTGGAGAGATGTGGACATGAAGACTGGACATGAAGACAGATAGAAAGACAGTCAAAGCGAGACAAAAACAGAGAGAATGAGTTTGTCTGAAAAAAAAAGCAGGTGTATGGTACAGTATCGAACTCCTAGGGAATGTTGACTCTCATTGTCTCTTCTCTTTTCTGTCATCCTCTTTGTTTACCATAGCTCTGTGTTTTTTAGGGTTGGATTTGTTTTATTATTTCTTATGACTCAGAGGCCAGAGGAGTAAACACCTTAATATAGTTCTGTCTTTTTTTCCTCTGAAGCTCAGAGAAAGAATACAGCAATTATCTAACCTATCTCAGGTTTGGCCACTCATGGATTTTTTGTCTTGATGCACGCTCAATAATCCGGGTAAGAAAACCACAGAAAGTTGAATCCGTTCATCTGGACACAACATTTATTGACAGATACGTCTCATCACTCATCTAAGGGCCCAGACACACCAAACCAACTAGCGGCGATGAAGGCTGACTGTTGCGTTGCCTCACGTTGCCTGCCTTCTGGGCCAAAAAGTAGCACTTGAACACACTGCAAAGACTACAGCTGATGGCCAACTAGCATGTACGTTCTGCACTGATTCGCTAAGCTGAACAGCCAATCAGAGTGATCTCTCTCACCGACGGGCTCCGCCGATTCAACATGCTGAATCGGCCGAAAAGCTGCCAACAGAGGTCTGACTAGTGCCGACGGTGTGGGACACAAAAACTAGGGTCACAGACGCTCACCGACAGCCGACTGTCAGCCTGGTGTGTCAGGGCCCTAAGTGACCTCTTCAGGCAGGTATCCCCACCCTTATAAACAATACAGTTGCACTACAACCAAAATTAACGATCAGTCAATCAAGTTGCATTTTATATAATGCTTTTCTAGCTGCAACAGCCATTCAAAGTGATCAGTTTCATATGCAAATAGACTTGACTATTAACTAGATTTTCAGTGGCCATGTGTACTATTCACAGAGGATTTGGGAATGTTTGCAATCACAGCATTGTAAGATGGCGACAGATGTACTCGTAGGCCCCCCCCCCCTCGGTTCAGGGATGGTCGTTCCCTCTTTACATTGATGGCCTCTTTGGATAGCAAGGATGTGCACATCCTCATCCTTGAAAGAGTGGCTACTGGCCTGTAGATGGGTGTAGAGAGTCCTGGCCTGAGGTGTTAGCTCTCTGGTGTTGTGCCAGCATCTGACAAGGTGAATGAAACTTCAAACACCGTTGAAATGATAAAAGATTAAATGTTTTTTTCAAAGTAAATGTATTGTATTTTTTTTTTTGTTGTGCTGGCCATGTTTGTGAGTGACGCATCATCCCACTCTTTTGTGCTTTTAGATATATCACCTACCTACAAAAACCGGATTTTTCTGCTCAGATTTCTTCATACCAGTCAAATGGAGTGACTCACAGAGGCATCACATAATTTAAAGGAGGCCTCATTCTGCCGTTAAAACCACCAGTTAGTATTACCACCAGAATGATCAGTTACAAATGCAAAAGAAAGATAACAAATCTGTTACTGACTTTACAAAATTGTGTGGAGATGCGTTCACCGCACTGTTTAGCCTACCTATTTGTCGGACATACAACGTCACACTGTTCTCTGTATTCCTAAATGCCTGTAAGTATGCATCTTCCTCTCCCGTTGAGCAGGCCACAGATATTCTCCTGCCTCCTTAAAGGCAGGAAGGAAAGAGGTTGCATGGGGGAAGCTGTTGCTTGGGTGTGAGTACTGGGGATACCTGCCATCACGCAAATTTTGCTGCATCATGGGAGCTGGTTTACCAGCGCAGCCTGCATTTCTCCCTGCACATCTCTAATGATGCATTCTGTGTAAGGCCCATAAAGAGAGTCATGCCACATGTCTGCATACTGTTGAATTTGTTTGGAGGTTTATGTAGATGTGCTTGAATGCATATTTTGTATATTTCTATCATGCCTCAGGTGGCCCATTTTACAGGACATGTGGAATAATCTTAATGGACTATGATCATTATAAAGTTATTATTTGGATTCATGTTTTGCTTGAATTACGCAGAGCAAGTTCATCTGCAAGTCCCCTCAGACTTGGGGAAACAGTTGTGCTTGAACATCGTCCAATATGTGCGTACCATGATGGGGATGTTTCCTCCCCCACCCACCCCACCCCCCTTCTTTTTTTTTTTAGCAGAAATGACAGCAGCGCAGCATGCTACCATGTCTTTATATTGTGTTTGGTATTTGGAGAAGAATATGAAGTTCAACTTGGCTTTGATCGCTGGAGATGTGTTAGTCTGCGAAACTCAGACACTCACCAATGAAAAGAAAAAGAATGGAGAAACCGCTGTAAAGGCTTTGCAAATGGAAACGCTCATCCCCTCAGCTTAACATGTGCCGTCTTGTCTCTTGGACCTGAGTCGCTGCCTTAAGACACAGTAATGAGTGAGCGGGAACCCCATACTGAGACGGAAATCGTGGCTGACATTTTTTTTAGCCTTATCTTTTTTTAGCAAAGAACACCTAGAGGCACCAACAACCCACACACAAACAAGTACGCATGCACAATACTGTATGCATGAACATGCACAACTTACAGAAACACATATGCATGCAGTACCCATAAAGGGACACACATCAGCACAGCCACTTGTGCAAACGCTACTGAAATATAAACGACAAGAGGGGTAAAGACCCTGTAGTCCAACCTTCACCAGCGGAGTGTTCTGGCAGTGGGCATGGAACAACGTACAGCACAGAGGTGTCAGCATGAGTTGTGGAGGCGTTTGATATTTGTGGGGCTGACAGTGCTTCCAGCTCTCACTATCACATGTTGCAGACTCTCCTATTTCTCTCTCCATCGCTGAGGTCACGCTTGTCTTTTCCATGTACAACTTTTATCATCTGCTAATGCCAGGCCACGTAAAACACGGAGATATCACGTTGTTACCAAAATGGGATTTTTTTTCCTCCCGGTTTGTTATGGTGAGCCTGACCGCTTGGATGATTAAAGTTACACCGAATAGTCAAGCGTACCCACGTAATATTCCTCTTTAACGTGAATATATGAGGAGGCAGGTGATGCAACACTAACATAATGTACTTCTTGAAGACTGTGGGAAGGAGGTGGCCGAAGCAGAGCAGTTTGCCACACAGGATGAGGTCTTGTTGGGATTTCATCCAAGTCCAGTGGTGACTCACACCTTATAAAGCCTTTTGTGTCATCCCACTCTCTCCAATCCCAAGGCACAGGCCTCCTCTTAGCTGATTCTGTGGTTTCCTTCAAATCCTTTATCAAAACCTACATATTTTCCTTATTGTATGACTAGCAATTACCTTTGAGTTAGCTGGCTTTGTTGATGCTTGACCTCAATACCTCCTTCCTGCGAGGATTTCATTCCAATGTGATCAACCTCCGAAATGATCAACTAGACCGACAGTTTGAATAAACAAAATCCAACTGGTAATTGCAGCTGCCAAAACGACCCACAATGCTTATTGCCTAGGCTGTTATGGGGGCGGTCTTCTACCCTCATAAGCTGTCATGCTAGGTGAGTAGATGAGAAGTGATGGCATATACAGTTACAGTGGTTAAGTCAAAGTTGTGATTGAGTCAGGCATGCGGGTAGTGTAGCAGTCTATTCTGTTGCCTACCAACACGGGGATCGCTTGTTCGAATCCCCATGTAATCTCCGGCTTGGTCAGGCATCCCTACAGACACAATTGGCCATGTCTGCGGGTGGGAAGCCGGATATGGGTATGTGTCCTGGTTGCTGCACTAGCACCTCCTGTAGTCAGTTGGGGCACCTGTTCAGGGGGGTAGGGGGAACAGGGAGCAATCGCGTGATCCTCTCACGTGCTACGTCCCCCTGGCGAAACTCCTCACTGTCAGGTGAAAAGAAGCGGCTGGCGACTCCACATGTATCGGAGGAAGCATGTGGTAGTCTGCAACCTTCCCTGGATCAGCAGAGGGGGTGGAGCAGCGACCGGGATGGCTCAGAGAGCGGGTGATTGGCCAGGAGCAATTGGGGAGAAAAACAACAACTAGTAATTGCAGCAGCCAAAACGACCCACAATGCTTATTGGCTAGGCTGGGGATGGTCTTCTCCCCCTCGTAAGCTGTCATGCTAGATGAGCAGATGAGAAGCGATGGCATGTACAGTTACAGACAGTGGTTAAGTCAAAGTTGTGGTTAAGTTTAAGGTTATGTTTAGGGAGTGGCTTCTGAGCACTCTCATGTTGATCAAGGAAATCCATCGGCCATCTTTGTCCATAATCACATGGTTTTTCTGAGGCAATGTTTTTGGGGGGAGATGTCAGTTCCACATTTGCCTGGCAGGACAACAGTCGCTTCCTTCTTTGATGGCTAGGAGCACTCAAGTGTCAAATAAGCTCTTATGATGCTCTTTCCTGAGCAAGGTCAAGTCAATGGGAATCCACTGCCCTCTTTGAAAGCTTTTGCACCACTCTGTCTGCATGACTGCGGCGAGCATATGAGTCTGCCTGCCTTGTGCTGGGGCTCTATCTTTTATCCTTTCTTTTCAGGACTAGAGCTCCTGCTGCGTTGGGCCGATGGGGGAGAAGCGACGTCCGTCTGTGCTGCATTGTGTGTGTGTGTGTGTGTGGGACAGTTTAAACACTGACCCTGCTGTACCACCACAGGTGATGATCCTGTACTTCCACCCCAGTGTGTTCCGCTGCATCCTCCTGAGGTGGGTACGTCTCCTGGGCTTTGCCATCATGTACGGCACCATCATCCTCAAGCTCTACAGGTACTGTACATTATTACCTTTGACAGGGCTTATCTGAATGCCTCCGGCATTACCTTTCTATTGGCTTTCATAGTAGTTGCATATTTTGTTTTCTTTTTTAACTTTAATTGTGCTCTTAACTTTATTATAATTAGTATTAGTATTAGTAGCTCATGCTCCACAATGAGTAGCATTAAATAGTGATTAATAAATGAGTAAGAGGGCACTTTTAAGTACTAACATTACACAAAACACACACTTTTAACATTAGTGGATGGCTTATAATTTTCAAGAACTGTCTTCTAATTTTTAGGCCACTGTTGATAACAGCATCACAAGAAAAACAAAAGAAAATTTCTCAACCTAAGGGCTAAGTTGGGCTCAAAGTCCTAAATGGTTAAAGACAGGGCACATATTTGATGTAGATAGTTTAGTCCAGGAAGTGATATTAAGAGAGGAGGTTAAGTTTGAATTAAAAAGAAAGAATAAGACGCTACATACAACATCCCAAGCCATATTAATAAGACTGTTATTCATGTTTTAAGCTGTCTACTAATGTTCACAAGTGTGTTTTTATGTCTTATGACTACCCTATTACTCATTTATTAATCCATAAAGTGTGACCTGTTATTATTATTGTTATTATTATTATTATTATTATTCCCTTCATTATGACTTGATTTATCCTACAGACTAAATGTAAATCTGTTTTTACATGTACAGTACAGTTACAGCAAATATAGCAGAATCAGTGATAATAGCATCAGTGTTAAGGAAGTGGCCAGAGCAACAACTGCAAATGGTTATTTTATTATATGGGGATATGCATAATACAACGACATAATGCTATTCTCCTCTCATTCTCTCCTATCCCGCCTCGGAAACAATGTTTTCCCTATACGATAACCTTTTTCAATTTCAATGGTACGGCTACAAGTCAATCTGCACAAACACGGGCACATACAGTTTGCCTCCATTCTTGCTTGTCAGCACATTTCTCTCATCAGGTCCTCTTGTCTACAGCTGCATGCTGAAGTATCTGTTCCGACACTCACACACTCCTTGCTCTTAAGCTCAGAGTTTGTGTTGGCAAGGCCAGGGGCTGGACGAAAGAGGAGGGTCAGTGTTCAGCCTTAGGCTTCCTGCAACAAAATGACCAATTAGAATTTTCCTGGCGTGGGGAACCTGAAGCCTGCCCCATGGGTCAGCTCTTTCAACGCCAGACCTGCTGAAATATAGCAGAGATGAGACAGATTTGTCACAGCCTGGCCTTGACAGAGTGTAGATGCTTGTGGGGTGAAGACAGACAAATAGAGAAAGGGAGTGAGCAAGAGAGAGAGAGAAAGAGAGAGAAGGAAACAAAGTGAAACAGAAAGAGGTGAGACAAAGAGATGAGACAACTGCAGTCAGTAAGATAGACAATTATCTACCAAGTATCTCTACCTTTGTCAGAGTGAATGAGGGTGTGTGTGGGTGTGAGAGAGAGGGAGAGAGAGGGAGAGAGAGGGGATGATGGACAGTTATATATATATCTGTATATCTGTGTGTCAGGGAGTGACAGAGACACACAGACAGTCTGACAGACTGGAAGTCTGAGTCAAAGTTTGCTATTTTTATAATCGTATCAGACTGAACTAAAGATACGGGCAGCATAGGTGTAAGGAGTCAGCACCCCAATGTAAGATGATCACAATCAGACGTACCGTAACGTAATGTCAGTAGCGAGTGAAAAAAGTGAAAGCATGCAGCTTTAAAATGACCAGCAGCAGCGAAATACACTGCATAGTTGGCACCTAAAGGACATGATTACTAGGAGACAGTTCAAGAGGAGTCATAATAGCAAGGCTAAGATAGTGATAGACCAGCCTACTTAACAAAATCTGGTGTCAGAGCCCCACGACAGATGAAAACATAATCGGCGACAGCGCACTTGCACATTGACAACATTATTCATGTCTGCATATAAGCCTTATAAACACAAAACACAAGTTGATTAGTAGTCAAATAAATAATAAATAAGTTCTACTTACATCATAGGCGCACTCTGGCCTTTTCACTGTGCTAAGTCTTGACACTTCACCAGCTAGCTAACTCTTTTGTGTGGATTTTGCTACGCAGTAGTATGAATGTCCATATGCGTGGGCACACTTTTTTGAGTATACCATATAGTGTACAATGACTCAGTGCTCGAATTGAGATCTTTGATACGATAGTGACGAGATAAAGCGGGGTCCGTGTGTGCAGGCCCTAAACTGTTGCGGGCCCAAAGCATTTGCATTACCTGTATAAATGGTGGTTTCGCTTCTAATGGGCTGTACTTTTTGGATTCATGCTATCTCTGTCCAGTCATTTGAAAATCATCATAACAGATGTGTTTTATATTTTAATCAATGATTGTTTAGTTTAGTTCATGTCATTTTCCCTTCCTGGAAAGTGCACAATGAGGGATTTCTTCACATTTTAACATGATGGATGCATGTAAACTGGTCCTCTATTCTTCTGATACTCACATTTTTTTATTTCAATATTTGAAAAAAGAGACCCTTTTACACCCACTCAAATTAGCTAAATATGCTTGACTTTAAGAATAATGAAAACTTTCGCCATTTGGGACTTTCCAGACATTGTAAAATTTTCCTTGTGATAATCAAGATGTGTGGATTCTAAATCATTAACAACTCATTTCTGGGTTCTGTTCTTTGTTATTACTGTTATATCCTACTGTATATTGTATATTTAAGTGCCATCCTATTACTTTTGGTAATTTTCTTTTCTTTGAGGTTTTAAGTTTCTTAATCACTGGCCCTCCCCCTTTACTCTGCATCTTAATTTATAGGCCTCCTAATTAAGTTAGTTTTAATTCTGAGTTTTCTGAGCTATCCATTGTCATGCCTTAAGATGTGATTGACTCTTAACCTCATTCAATCTGTTAAAGGGGCCACACATTTCAAAGGCCACATTTTAGACCTTGTACTCTCATCTGGTTTCTCTCTCGGGTATCTTAATCTGGTGGATACGCTTGTAACTAACCATAAAACTGTTGTTTTTAAAGTTGCACTACAGCTCTCTATTCCTAGTCTCTACCCTACTACACACTCTCACATTTTAATTCATTATCCTTTAATTCCGCTATATCCACTCTCAATGCAGATGCACTGTTAAGGTCATTCAATGATCAGTGCCTAGCCATCCTCGACAAAGTTGCACTGTTTAAAACTAGGAAACAAAAATCAAATAATATCCCCTGGCTGAAGGATCACACTCGAGGCCTTAAAAGACTGTAGAAAATCTGAATGACAATGGAAGGTGAACAAATCTGAAATAGCACATAACACCCTTAAAAACCAAATGTTAATTTACCAGAAAGCAGTTAAGGATGCGAGATCGGCATACTGAATTGATATCTAGAATTAACCACAATACTAAAGTTCTCTTTAGGGTTATTGATTCTGTTATTAATGGTCCCTGCACTTATTTTTCTGAACCTGATGTTGAGCTTTCCAAAAAAAATTCTTGTTTAGTTTGTAAATAAGGTGGAGAATATCAGGTCCCAAATCCAGCCTGTCCCACCCTTGCATTTTTTCCATTCCTCGTGTTAATTCTGCTTCTTTTACCCAGTTTTAACCCTTACAAGTTCAGTGTTAGAGAGTGCAGTCCCCCGTATGAACTCCTCCAGCAACTTTGTCATCATACCCATTAATCTGCTCAAGGAGGTATTTTCCACTGTTCATCCTGTTATTCTGCAATTTTTTCAATAATTTTCTGGCCTCTGGTTCTTTTCCAGACAGTTTTAAGTATGCCATTTTTACCCACCGCTAAAGAAACCTAATTTGGATCCCCTGTTCTTAAGGAACTACAGACCAATCTCCAAATTGTCTTTTTTATCTAAGGTTCTGGAGAAAGTAATTTCATCTCAACTGATATCTTTTATGAATACTAATAGTGTTTTTAACAGTTTCCAACCTGGTTTTAGCACACTTAATAGGACCAAGACAGCGCTTGTTAAGGTTACTAATGACCTACTGCTGACTGCAGACAGAGGTGACTGCTCAGTTTTAACATTTTTAAACTTAAGTGTTGCCTTTGACACAATTGATCACAGTATCCTCTTACATCGCTTAGAGACTTGGGTATGTATCAAGGGATCGGCTCTTAGTTTATTACGCTCATGCCTCTCTAACAGATCTTCTGTTGTTCTAGGTAACTATTTCCTCGATGGCTCATTTGAGTTGTGGTGTCCCTCAAGGCTCAGTTCTTGGCCCCCGAGTGTTTTCTATATACATGCTGCCTCTTGGCCAGGTTATTTAAAAGCATGACATGTTTTACCATTTTTATGCTGGCGACACTCAGTTATAGTTATACATGCCACTAAAATCCACAGATCCTAGCAGCCTCACAAATCTCATAACTTCCCTCTGTAATATTAAACCCTGGATGTCCCGAAATGTTCTTAAATTTAATGATGATAAGTCTGAGGTCATTCTGTTCGGTCACCCAAATTCCATCAGCCCATTTGGTACTAATCTTGGCGATCTGTCAAATAGTATTAAGCTGGCTGCTAGGAATGTAGCAGTAATATTTGATGCTAACCTCTGTTTTGATAATCAAGTCAAAAATGTTGTTCAGTCATGTTTCTTCCAGCTCAAGATAATCTCTAAAATTAGGTCATTTTTATTAATTGCTGATCTACAAAAATTTGTACATACTTTTATCTGTTCTTGGCCTGATTATTGCAATGCACTTTACTTGGAAATCAACCAGGGCTCCCTCCACCATCTCCAGTTGGTACAAAACAATGCCGCTTGACTCTCATTACTGGGACAAAGAGGCATGATAACATCACTCCTGTGCTTGCCTCCCTACACTGGCTTACTGTTAGATTTCGAATTGATTTTGAAATGTTATTGCGCACTTTTAAGGCCTTAATCGGTTTTGCTCCTAAATACATCCCTGATTTATTGACCTGGTATGTGCTCTCTTGACCATTAAGAGCCACAGTTAGAGCCCTGCTGATTATTCCCAGGTCACGGTTTGTCACAAAGGGTGATCCGGCTTTTGTTGTTAGAGCCCCCACACTACAGAACTCCCTGCCTACTGAACTCAGACACACGAAGTCTCTGGCTTCTTTAAAATCTCTTCTTAAAACTTTTCTCTTTGTGAAAGCTTTTGGAAATTTGGTAACACTTTAGTATGGGGAACATAAAAAAACTTAATTACTAGTGAATTAGTAATGATCAAGATGGCACTTTAGTATGGGGAACATATTCTAAGTAACAAAAACTTAATTTACAGTAATTTAACACTATTAACACTTGTAGTTTTGTGTTTTGTTATGTAAGAACAGACCATATTCATTAAGTCTTAGTAAGGGAGAATAACTCTTCTTGTGGTACTACCACCTTATAAAGTCCATACTAAGCAAAGCATATTGAGATGGTACTACTAATAAGCAATAATTCTGAGGTTATAGAGGGAAAACTCATAGTTAATGGCTTACTGGTTGTATAATAAGGCCATGCAGAATAAGGCATTAATGAGTACGTAATAATGACCAATTAAGAGCCAACATGTTGCTAATTTGCATGCTAATAAGCACCTAATTAATGGTGACTATGTTCCCCATACTAAAGTGTTACCGGAAATTTTTTATATTTTATTTATTTATACCGTTTTTATCTATTCCTTTTTATTTGGTCATATTTGTTTGTTGTCTTTATCTCCTCTGTGCTCATTTCCTCTGGTCTTATTCTCATTTTTGCTTTGTCTAGTTTTATTTCTTTTATAAAGCACTTTGTAAAATTGTTAATAAAAGTGCTATATAAATAAAGTTTATTATTATTATTATTATTATTATTATGGTATCCTGGAAATAGAGGTCAAATTGAGAGATGCGACATTAACAATCACTGTGTCCTCCCTCTCAGGCTGTTGCTTCAAACTACAGCACTGTAGATATCTACCCATTAGCTGCAACATCAATCTTACCTGCTACATTAGCCATGACATCTTTTCCACAGAAAAATCCTTCGAATCTGAGTTGCAAGCCATGGAGAAAGCAGTGTTAATTGACCAATGTCATCGCTTACAATTCAAGTAATTGCTTCTTGTCATGCACTTAACCCCCCCCCCCCCAACGCTCTGTCTAGGGTGCTAAAGGTGTTCCTGTCCCGTACGGCCCAAAGGACGCCTTATATGACCAGCTGGCGGGTCCTGCGGTTGCTGGGAGTGATTCTCCTGGTGGTGTTGTGGTTCTTGGTGGCTTGGACCTCTGCTGTGTGCCAACGCCCAGAGCTGACCCGGGCCCTCATAACAGCAGGCCTCACTCCAGAGGGACTGCAGTTTAGCATTTGTCTGCTGGACCGCTGGGACTACATGATGGCTGTTGGTGAGTGTGTGTGTGTGTGTGTGTGTGTGTGTGTGTTTGTGCACATGTGTGCACACACAGGAGTACTACATACATATATCCAGCTATCCTGCTTGGTCCTGTTCTTTTTTATCATATCCTATTCCTTTCCCACACCTTCCCATTTAATTTTTCTGAGCAAAAGAATTTAAAGGATAATTCAATTTTTTATAACCTGGGTCTTACTTTCATAGTTTTTGCCATCATGCATACTAATTATGTCATTTTACTCACTGGCTTCATTATGGAGACGTGGATGCGGGGCCACCACTGGACCCAGCTTTATCATGACATCTTATGGGCAGTAGAGCTGGAGGTGAGCACTTGCATAGCTCCTGAGGCTGCTAAAGGTGGTGAGCGCTGGGAGGAGTCATGCTTTTGCTGTTGCTGTGTGAAATACATGCAGGGAAGCGATGTGTTATTATAAAAAAAATTTAAGCCTTTCCCTTTATTTTTTTTAGCTTTGCATAGCTTATAAACTACTCCATTTTTTTTCTCTTTTTTTGCAATGTAATTGCAATATTCTCTCCTGGCGGAAGAAAAAAAGGACTAGCTCTTCTCTGCACTTTGTACAAACCGGAGCTGTACCTCTTGTTTACGTCTTCCAATGAGCCTTTCCTGTTTATAGGTCCTGCCTACACTTCAACCTGATTGGGAAGTGGCATTGAATAGGTGAAGCACTCAAAGCACTGGGCACTGAAAAGAGGTTGAGTACCTGTACTGGGTTCAGGGTGCTGAAAACACAAGTTCACCATAGAAAACAAAGAGAATGAACATGTACCCAGCGAACGACAGGTCTCCGGTGGAACACACAGCCTTAAACCTTTCCTTTCAGCAACAACAACAAAACCATAGTGCCTCAATCACATGTGTACATGTGTACGGTGTACATGATTTTTGATTGCATATGACTTCCAACTATTCCTCGTCCCTCTATCCAATTGTGTGTTGGCTCATGATGGCCAGGAGGCCTGTCCAGGGTGTCTCCCCACCTGCTGCCCAATGACTGCTGGGATAGGCTCCAGCATCCCCGCAACCCTGAGAGCAGGATAAGCAGTTTGGATAATGGATGGATGGATGGATGACTTCCCAGGGTTTTTTGTCGATAACTACTACCTATGTTAAGCATAAGCTGGTCATTCCTGCAAGTTGAACCAGGAAGTAGCCCAGCAGTACCGTTGACCATTGATGATACTGGACCTTTCAGATGTAAATGTTTAGCTCTTTGTTTTCACTTCCAAATCCATTGGTTTAGATACTAACTGGGTTAAATTGGACTTGATGAAACATGTCTGATGCTCATGCTCCATTGCTCCATAAGACGCCGTTGTAAAGGTGTGTCCGGCGGTGGTCCTGTGTCCAAAATCTTTGCAATAAAACCGGTGAGTGTTACGACATCGTAACCCAAGAACCAGGTTATAAAACACCAGAATTATCCTTTAACTTCAGATGAAGAAGCAGTTGTTGCTTGACTTTGGCTGAAGTTAGTTGAATTAGGATGCCTAGGGGGACCAGTGCAAACTTTTTTCCATCAGACCACACCCATAGACGATTAAAATGTCAGGAGAAGGGCTAAACAACACAGGGAAAACCACTTTGATCCTAAACCTCATTCACATCTTGTCTGTGAACCAAAACCAAAGCATCAAATATAGCTATTACTTTTATCCTGCCATGATGTCTTTTATAAAAAAAAAATTCTTTTTCATTTCTCAAACTGTGAAAGGGCAAGAACTGATCATTTCTAATGCTAACAGGCATCAAGAAAAACGGGTAACATTGCAAGCGGATTTATCTGTATTGCATGAAGACCCAGACGACCCTTGGGTATCCGTTGCAGTAGGTCTCCAAATGACAGGTTGTTCAGACGGGAAGGCTGAGATGAGCATCTTACAGAAGCAAGTGTGACAGCAGGAACCACTAATCCTCTTTGGAAAGGGTGAGAGGATGGATCCTGGGTGGCACTGCTTGGTTCTCCTCTGAACACTGAGAGAGAGAGAGAGAGAGAGAGAGAGAGAGAGAGAGAGAGAGAGAGAGAGAGAGAGAGAGAGAGAGAGAGAGAGAGAGAGAGAGAGAGAGAGAGAGAAAATGAAAGAAGTGAAATGTGAGACTTAAGTGGAAGCGAGCAGTGATGCCAAACGTATTTTCCACAGTCTGAGGCACAGAATTTGAAAAGAAGTAAAGAATTGGTCAAGGAGAACAGCAAAGGACATGGGACAGAGGAGCAACGTGCCTGTTCAAACAAAGAGTGTCTGTTTTTTGGGGCGCAGTGACAGCTCGCTAGTCTCCAAATGGAATGGAACAAAGCTGGCAGAGAAACCTCCTTCCTCCCACAGTGTGTGTGTGTGTGTGTGTGTGTGTGTGTGTGTGTGTGTGTGTGTGTGTGTGTGTGTGTGTGTGTGTGTGTGTGTGTGTGTGTGTGTGTGTGTGTGTATCTCTATGTCTGCCTCTGTGTGTGTGTGTGTGCGTGTGTGTGTGTGTGTGTGTGTGTGTGTGTGTGTGTGTGTGTGTGTGTGTGTGTGTGTGTGTGTATTGTAGTGTGTGTATTGTAAACAAGATGTGAAACAAGTGGGGCTCGCTGATTCTCTCTGACAGCCAGTGAGAGCACAGCAGTGGGCTGATGGTGGGCTGAATGGAAGAAACCACCCTGCAAAGCTGCACCACTAATCCACATCACAATACGGCAAAGTCTGTAAAATAGAATATTCCTAACAATTGTTTTTCTGTGCCTACGTTTTTTTTTAAATTTTTTTTTATATGACAATCTTCACAACAATGATTAGGCTCACGGAAACATATTTTTCTCTGAAAATAAATAAATGGCTACAATCTGTACTCAAATATATTTGAAAAAATGCGTGCTTCAACGTGAATTGCAGAAGTAGAAAACACTCTGAACTGGTCTGGCTCTTGTTTAAAAGGGGTGGATGCAAAAAGTGTTCATAATGTCAGCAGCCATCAATTCATTCAAGTCAGTCATTAATCTCTATTAATTTGAATTGTTATCTCTTTCCACTCACAAACAGCCTAGCATGCAAAGCACTTCAGAGGCTATGTACCGCATAATTAGTGATGATTTATGGAACAGGCCCACTCATGAATATTGATTCATTCCAGTCAATGTCAGTCCATTATTGATTCATATTCTGGCAGACCCCTTGATGTGTTCTTGCTGCTTCTTGTTATTCACTTTTGACTATGCAGTAAAAGAAGTTACCTGTTAGCTGGGAATTAGCCGTTGAAGAGGATTTGGTAGCAATCCTTGTCAGTCTTCCTTGAAGACTTTTAAATGGGTTTACATACATTTTAAAGATAATCCAAGAATGTATATATTTCTACTAGTGGTAAAAATAAATGCTTTTTGTGTGTTTACAAGCCAGTAGCAGCCAATGCAATATATTTTAGACTGAGTCAAGACACTATTTTACATGTTCGAAATCCGACAACACCAATAAAAAAATTCATTCATTGCGTTTTGTTCCAAAATGATATTTATTCAGCCAATCTGTTTCAATGTGTCAGTACACTCACAAGTGGCAATTTAACAAGGTTTCTGTGACTATATATCATATACGATGAAAAAAGGATATGTTTACATGCAATTATAAGCACAAAAAGAGCCTGCCACAAGAGCCTTTCAACACCTCTCTGCTTTATGAATCCTGAATGGGCTATTTGACCTTGGTGAGTTAAGATGGTAGCAGCGATCGGTCAGCAGACACAACGGAGGCAGCAGCTCCCTTACTGAGGGAAATCACTGCAGAGAGACCGGTGTTATGGAATTTTCTCACTCCCCTGGTGTGAACAGGTTAGGGGTAGGGGGTTTGGGGTTAGCCTAACTTAACCTAACCTCATGCCAAGGGGAGTCAGATTCTGTGGGGAGTCAGAAAATTCTATAACACTGGGTCTTGTTGTGGTGCTTCTTAATGAGAAAGTACATAACTCTTGTCAACACCCAAGGCACCAGATCTCAGCGGTTTGGTCTTCAGTGGCTTAGTCCCCTGTCACGTGTTTCATCTTTGGTTCAGTGCTGCACGGCAGAGAGCAAGAGTGCAAAAATACTGCAGTGGCCATTCATAAGTCTATCCTTACCCTGCATCGACCTCACAGAATTTACCAAATAATATCTCGCGAGGTCTTGATGCATGCTCAATAATCCAGGTAAGGAAATCACAGAAAGATGAATCAGTTCATCTGGACATAACATTTATTGGGAGAAACGTTTCATCACTCATCTAAGTGACTTCTTCAGTCTCAACTGACTGCAGTTATCCCCACCCTGCATCTCAGTTACTTTAAAACCCCAAAACATGCTGTGCCAGAAATTGGTCCATCCCCAGGATCGTGTTCCCTGGCACTAACAGAGCAATATAGTGTACGCTGTTAAGTGCCAGGAGGATTGCCGTGACTTGTACATTGAGGAAACTAAACAGATGCTGGCCAAGATAATGGCACAACACAGGAGAGCTAACATGTCAGGCCAGGACTCCACAGTCTACATCCATCTACAGGCCAGTGGACACTCTTTCAAGTGTGAGGATGTGCACATCCTTGATAAGGAGGAACGCTGATTTGAACAGGGAGTCAAAGAGGCCATCTATGTTAAGGGGAATGACCAGCCCTGAACGGAGGGGGGGGGGGGGGGCGTACATCTTTCGCCATCTTACAATGCTGTGATTGCAACTATTCCCCAATCCTCTGAATAGTACACATGGCCATTGAAACTTTAGTTAAAGCTCATGGCAGTTTGCATATGAAACGGATCGTTGTTTTCAGTCGTGATGCGACTGTATTGTTTGTAAGGGTGCGGATACCTGCAGTCAGGTGAGACTGAAGATCTCACGAGGGTGAAGCAAGTGTGCAGAAGTATTGCTGTAAGTGTGTAAACAGTGGGACCTATGTGATGCCTAAAGCTTTTGTGCTGTTTGTCATGCCAAGACACAGAATTGCCAGCCACACAGACAGTATTGTATACAGGGAAATAATATGGTGTAAAAGTCTGAACTTGGTGTATTCTGCTGTTGATGTGAGCGTAGTAAGGAGATGGAGAGAGATCATACTTTGTTTGTTTCTGTCTCTCCCAGCGGAGTTCCTCTTCTTGCTGTGGGGTGTGTACCTCTGCTACGCTGTCCGGACCGTTCCCTCGGCTTTCCATGAACCGCGCTACATCGCAGTGGCCATCTACAACGAGCTCCTCATTTCAGCCATCTTTCACATCATCAGGTGGGTCACACTCTGTGTGGGAGGAAAGAACAACAACTGCGAGAAAACCGAACAACACAGCTTGCGAGAGATGGGGAGATACATGAATGGTTGGACAGTGTCTTGTCTGGGGGGTGAGAGAGAAGCAGGGAAAAAAGTGAAAGGGAATGTAGAAAGAATGAAACAAATGGAAAGATATGGCATGAATGCCGTAGGGGAGACACTGACCAAACAAAAAACAAAAAACAGATCAGAGGTAATATTGGTGGAAGAATTCCTCTTTAACGGTGATGGATGGGCTGTCCGAACAAGTGCACGACTTCCGGTTCCTCTGCCACCGATGGCACTGCAGGCTGTTGTTGAATCATAACCATGGGGAAATATATTTGTTTGTCGGGACATTACAAGTGCTGAACATGCTAGATGAAAGGCAGAAGAGGGTGGCAGTACTCCCCCCCCCCCAAAAAAAGAAAGGACAAACGGAAATAGATTTTGTAAAGTAATTGAGACTGAAAAGATGTTGCCTGAATAAACCTTTTGACATGTTGCTTGAAGTCGAGGTTTCAGTCAGATTAACATATCCGTGGTGCTTGGAAACAGGCTTTGTATTTGGGCTTAATGGACAAATGGCAACCTGAGTTTGGTTAGAAACGTGGTCAGGACCCAGGACGTCCATTTTGTGTGAAACTCATTGTAAAAGGGTTGCTTTTTCTTTTTCCTTTGTAACATCCATAACATCCGCCAGACAAATGCGGAAAAGCCTGCCTCATTAATTCACTTGGCTGGCTTGACATGCACATCTGCATGGCAATGGAAAAAGCAGAGAGATGCTTTTCTGCCTTATGAAGTGAGCCAGAGGAACCATACTAATAAAGGCAAAAGAATCAGTTATGCACACGCCACATTTTCCATAAGCAGCTTCAAATGGGGCAAGAATACATTTCCATGGGGTTACATCTCCTGCAAGCACTCACCAAGCTTCAACCAGTTCTCAGTTATGAATAAAAACTGTGATTATGCAGAATAAAATCATTTAAATGATCTCTGGGGGGGATCTAGTATTTAGACAGGCGAGTTTCATATTCACAGAGAAAGGTACATTAAGCAAAAGTGTTAGTGCAATAAGCCAGAGGATCTGTTGATCCACGTTTTCTGTATTTTCTTTTCCGATGTCAAATGGAGCCTGACGCCTGACATGAGTGAATACCGCTGGCGTCGGATGGAGCGTAGAGCGTGGCATTAGGGAACACTGCAATGAGGTGGGAAATTGGTTTGACAGAAGTATATTTAAGGCTGAAGATGTGAAGAAATCACATCCTACCTTGGCGGTAATTCCTTACAACAATTCTTCTTCCCTAGCTTGTTGACTTTGTTTCTCTCACTTCCCATTTGCCTGTCTGTCGGCCTTTCACCTTCCTGCCCATCTGTGTGCTTTCTAATGCTCTAGTCACAGTACTGTAGAGAACACACTTCACATCAACCATATGGGTCATGTCAGTAGGGTGAACAGAGGAGGTTGGTGTGTGTGTGTGTGTGTGTGTGTGTGTGTGTGTGTCTTCTCCTGCATCGCCACCTTGCCATGGCGGAGAAGCTTGTGTGTACCAATGATCCCAACAGCTGTGCCGTCCGGAGCTTGGCTCCTGGTAGGGTCACCCAAGGCGGATAGGTCAAGGGGGGGTTCCAGACAACACGTGATCCAACAAAGCCCTCAGTGGTGGAACTGGCGGAAGATGTCTCCAGATTACAACGGCAGTGAAGGTGGATGAAGACTGCAACAGAGGGTGGTCCCCAGTCGCCTTGAGTCTCCATGCCACCCCCTGCTAAGGACCATGTGGTGGCTGCAGGCACATCAGCCACTCCACGTAAAAAGCTGTCACGCTCAGGCGTCCTCCCATTATGCAGCTCCAGGATTGGCCTCTACGCTCACCTGAAGACCCAGAGGGAGGATGGTCATACTTGATCCCAAGTGACCACCCAATGGGAGCAGCCGAAAAAGGGAAAAGAAGAAGAAGGAGGAGGAGGAAGAAGAAGAAGAAGAAGGAGGAGGAGGAAGAAGAAGAAGAAGAAGAAGAAGAAGAAAAAGAAGAAGAAGAAGAAGAAGAAGAAGAAGAAGAAGTAGTAGTAGTAGTAGTAGTAGTAGTAGTAGTAGTAGTAGTAGTAGTAGTAGTAGTAGTAGTAGTAGTAGTAGTTTAAAAAGTAGATGGGCTTGCAACATCCCGGGAATGCTGCAGGTAGAAATATCAAGACTTACAGCTTGTTTGGCTGCAGAGTACCTTGTCATACTTATGTCAGTGGGTCTAAAATTTGTCAGGTTTATTTTCTATAGAATTCACCTAAAGCCCCGTGGCAACGAGTTAATTTGTCTCAGATAAAACCGACAGCAACTGAATATTCTCACATTTAAGCAGCAGGCGAAAAAAAACGGAGGCGCTTTTCATCCGCAGAGAGCCTAAAAAAATTCCAAGGAAGTACACACCTCTGTCGAGGGGTGTGAAACAGTTATAAATCAAGCCTGCCTTGCCCTGAGATATAACACCAGAGAACGCTGGCTGACATCAGAGCCAGTCTGCCACTGTGGCACAGAGATAAGGCTCAGGGTGTCTGTGACACGTGTTTGTGTGTGTGTGTTTGTGTGTGTGGTGGGGTTGATATTGAAGTTGCATCATTGCTTTTCAGTCCCAACATTAACACACGGAAATACCTGCTTACACACAAAAAAAACCCAAAACACACACACACACACACATACACACACACACACACACAGAAACAAACACACAATCCTTTTCGAACCTCTCATGTGATGAGTGTGTGTCTCATTAACAGTGAGTGGTTATAGAGGGACAATGACCTCTGAACCTTGGGCAATGCTGTGGTCTCTGCAGACTTAGCTGGGGGGAGAGACCAGAGCTAAAATATGGACTCTCTCTCTCTCTCTCTCTCTCTCTCTCTCTCTCTCTCTCTCTCTCTCTCTCTCTCTCTCTCTCTCTCTCTCTCTCTCTCTCTCGCTTGCTCGCTCTGCCTTTCACCTGCCCTGTTTGAAAGCGGCACAGCGTTTTCCCAGATATAATGCAGTAAGGTCATTTTGATTTTTTTTTAGCAATTTTTTATCTAATTCGCTTATTTATTTATTTATTTATTTATTTTAACATTTGCTGTGATTAACGGGGATTTTCGCAATCTCAGAATTTGCTCTAAATGTGTGAAGGGAACTTTTTCGTAGTAAAATTCAAGATAAAATGTCTTGACTTTCTCATTACTTTGTTTCTATCAGAGAGCTTTTTTTGTGTTTTTTTTACCATGGCTGCTTGAGAATGGGATGCCAGCCCTGTTGCAGAGGTGTCAATAAATTGGCAACCACAACTGATGTTTTTTTAAGAGCTTTGGGCCACCAGAGCTCGCCAGCGTGCCTTGGCATCGATTGTGCAAGCGTCTGGCTTGCATAAAATGGTGACAGAAATGGGACACCATCTTCCTCAGAGAAATTTGGTGTTATGCCGAGGGTGGTGTTAAACACTCTCTGCTATTTCACAATCCTTTCAGTTTGATTTTGATCAGGCAACAAAGAAAACCACCAAATATTATTATTATCATCAAACCATTCACTGTTTACTTCACAATGTGCAGTGGATAGGGACATGACCATCACAGGAGCCATACAGCTATAATTGTTGAAGGGCCCTATTAACATTAGATATAAATTGTGGGGGCGTCTGGGTGGTGTGGCGGTCTATTCCATTGCCTGCTAACACGGGGATTGCCGGATCGAATCCCCGTGTTACCTCCGGCTTGGTCGGACAGCCCTACAGACACAATTGGCCGTGTCTGCGGGTTGGAAGCTGAACGTGGGTATGTGTCCTGGTCACTGCACTAGCACTGGTCGGTAGGGGCAACTGGGGGGAATAGCGTGATCCTCCCACGCGCTACGTCCCCCTGACGAAACTCCTCACTGTCAGGTGAAAAGAAGCGGCTGGCGACTCCACATGTATCGGAGGAAGCATGTGGTAGTTTGCAGCCCTCCCCGGATCAGCAGAGGGGGTGGAGCCGAGACAGGGACGGCTTGGAAGAGTGGGGTAATTGGCTGGGTACAACTGATGAGAAAAGGGGGGAAAAATCCAGGAAAAAAAAAAGATATAAATTGTGAAACTATGTGCATAAACATTTACATTTGGCAGATACTTTTACCAGAATTGCCTTCAAACATCAGTAATATCAAATTCTGCCTCAATTTCTGCCTCGGTTGACCTCATTAGGAATCAAACCTTTTCATCCCACCACCCATTAATCTACCTGTGTCTTTCTCGTATAATTATAGTTTTCATTTCTTGCCAACTGGGGCGTTCCTTTATTTTGGCAGTAGCCGGTATTCAGACCACGTTGCTTCAGAGAGCAAAAATACCACATTACCTTGACCTTTCAATGACCTTTCCTGATTTTACCCCAGTAAGGAATGCAAATGGTTGCGATGAAACGCTATACTGGCCCCGTTTTCTTTTTCGCTGTCTCTTTTCACAGATCATTTACGGTTCACTGCTCTGTTCTGTATTATGGTGAGGGAGTCAAGGTGTTCTGGTACATTTCATACCGTTCCCTGTTACGACACAGAATCACAAAGGGCCGCCATTTGTTTGTTTGCGTGTGTGCATAAGCCCAGGTATACATCTCACAGATAGCGACACATACTCAGTTACATCTGCACAAACTTTGCTGGGGCGCTCATAACGAAAGTCATATTTTGGGTCTTCTTTGGTCTGCAGATTCTCGCTGGCTCCCGGGCTGCACCCTGACTGGATGCTCATGCTCTTCTTTGCTCACACCCATCTGACGGTGACTGTGACTCTGGGCTTGCTGCTCATTCCAAAGGTAACAGTCTAGGTTATTGACCAAAACAATTAACTATCGATATATGAACCCATCTGATACCACTTAAGAGAACTGAATTTAGAGGCTTGTGGCTCCACCTCGACACTCCCCATGTTATCATTAAAAATGGATTCATTATCTCAGCTTCGTGTGCTCGCCAAATTCAGGGGAGTATCTCATGAAAGAGGCATGGTTCACATGTAAATTACCTTGTAAAGCACAAATTAAAACCATTTCACACCCATTATGAGCTTGCTGTGCTGCTGCTGCTGCACTGCGTCCTCCCTGACAGGTTACAGATGCAACGTGGTGAGATACCGAGATATCAGAGATGGCTATTGTTCTAGCTTGTGTATGTACTTGTTTTTCTGATGGCAAGTTATCACATTAATCATCAAGCAAGTTCATCTGATATGTGCTGTCTGGTGTGCATGCATGCACACACACACACACACACACACACACACACACACACACACACACACACACACACACGCACAACCACACACACACTTTGATCACAAATGCACAGGAATGCACACAGACCTATAAACTACCACTGCCTTAAACTCATTCCAGCTGCATTAGTGGTTATTGTAATTCAGCTAAGCAGTCCCAGGGGTGTGTTTATGTGCAAGCTCTGAAGTCTGATCGGGAACATTTAATTCTCCTGCTGTGTGAGAAACGCAATCCACTGTCAATTCTCTCCAGTCTGTCTTTCACTCTTTCGTAATTAGATGCCACAGAGGAGGTAGACAACTGAACACAAAGGGACAGTTAAGCACAACGGGAGAATACCAGTCATCCACCACATCTGTTCCTGAATCTGGGCTCGGTTTTTTATTGCCCTCCATTCTCCTTTCAATTTGTCAATTAACCAGAGCTAATAGACTTTTGCTGACGAAGCAAAGTCTGAATAACACTCTCCTTTCCACATTATTCTCTTCCTACATTTCAGTTTCTTAGTGCAAAAGCACTTCCTTTCTTCTCTTCTATGGGAAACCTCAGCAAAAAACACTGTTGTTGCACACATTCCCTAATATCCACATGCCCTCCTCCTTTTCTCACACTTTTTACAGTGTCCCTGGTGGTATTGGTGTTTATGTTATCAAATGCCACAAATTTAAACTCGTTTAACATTATAGCACATCCATTTTAAAGGGATATTTTTGAAAGGCACCATTTAATCAATAAATTACTGGTTCAGAAAATGATCCATTATGTGATATACAATTTTGAAGCTCTGAAAGTAAAAGGGATGGCACGGTGGCACAGTGGTTAGCACAGTCGCCTCACAGCAAGAAGGTCCTGGGTTCGAGCCCCGGGGTAGTCCAGCCTTGGGGGTCGTCCTCTGTGTGGAGTTTGCATGTTCTCCCCATCCTCTGGGTGCTCCGGTTTCCTCCCACAGTCCAAAGACATGTAGGTCAGGTGAATCGTCCGTACTAAATTGTCCCTTTGTGTGAATATGTGTGTGTATGTCGCCCTGTGATGGCCTGGAGGCCTGTCCAGGGTGTCTCCCCGCCTGCCGCCCAATGACTGCTGGGATAGGCTCCAGCATCCCCACGACCTTGAGAGCAGAATAAGCGGTTTGGATAATGGATGGATGGATGAAAGTAAAGGTCAATCATTGGTGAAAAACACTATACTGTTCCTCATTGTTGGATTATGTGTAATCTTGATGTTCCAGGAGATTGTTCAAATTTTGCTAAGTGGATGGTGGGTGATAATGTTTCTATTTCTTTAGCTATTCCACTAAGAATTTCACTAGTTACTAACTTGTCCAACATACCAGAAACTTTCCTCAAATTGCCTCTTGACCATCTAATAGCATCCATCTCATTCCTACCTATAGTTCATGTCAAAGGGCTCAAGATTATGTTGCTGCAGATAAAAGATTTCAGATATTACCCGTTTAGTCCGGTCCTTTTCTCATAACCTCATACAATGTCCGCATTGATAACCCTTCACTGCGTCTCTGAATCACACCTGATCTTTCCACGTGTCCTATAGTTTGTGTCAAAGGGGACCCAGGCCAGGGACGACATCGCCACTGAAGCCTATGAGGAGGAGCTGGACATGGGGAGGTCAGGCTCTTACCTCAACAACAGCATCACCTCCGCATGGAGCGAGCACAGCCTGGACCCAGAGGACATACGGGTGAGACGGCACAGAGAATGAAAGTACAGTATAACCGATTCGACATATAGGCCATTCCCGTCACAGAAAACGGTTCATTCAAAATGTGTATACACTACTGACTCATTCTTAAAGGGACTATGTGTAATATTTCTGCTTTTCTGAAGCAGGATATCACGAGAAAATATCAATAGGGATTGCAGAAAGGTAGTAACTGAAGTGAAGTAAATGACTCACACCGTTCCCCCGCTCCTCAGATTTATGTATCCTCTCAGAAGCATAAGAGCCAGGCCGGATGAGTGTTTTTGTTGCTGTTTGAACACTCCCCCACAGTCAAGTCAAGTCAATTTGTAAAACGTAATATCACAAATTACAAATTAGCCTCAAGGGGCTTTACAGCAACACAACATCCTGTCCTTAGACCCTCACATCGGATAAGGAACAACTCCCTAAAAAACCTTTTAACAGGGAGAAAAAATAGGAAGAAACCTCAGGGAGAGCAACAGAGGAGGGCTCTCTCTCCCAAGTTGGACAACGTGCAATGGATGTTGTGTGTACACAGTTTACGCAATACAACATTGAAAGAGGATAACAGAAATATAATGGAATTATAAAATTTATCAAGAACATGATGCGCAGGATGCCAAGCAGTGTCCAGAGGCCACCAGAACAGCCCAGGACCTGAGCCACATGGCCAACATCACCATGTAAAAAAAAAAGAAAGAAAGAAAAGGAGAAAAAACCCAGGATAACAAAAATGTTTATGGATTTATAAGATATATAAAAAGAAAATGTGATGAGGGGAATGCTAAGTAGCATCCAGGTGGCAACCACCGTCACCACGGAGACCTGGGAGGAGGACCGACTGCACGTGCACACAAGGGAGACTCACATCACACCATTCACACACAGAAAGAGAGAAAAGAGAAGACATCATTCAGAGAGAGAGAAAAGACGTGAGAGAAGAGAACAGTTTGTAATAGTCATAATCTATATGCTATAATCTGGTCGGCAGAACAGTGGTTGGTAAATTCCCTGAGACAGAAACCGACCCACCATGCAGTACAGGTTGTAAAGCACTCAACTTAAAGGCAACTAATTGTAGGCTAAGGCAAAAAGATGAGTTTTAAGTTTGGATGTAAAGGACTCAACAGACTCAGATTGTCTGACGGCAGTACAGTGAATTATGCAACGATCTTAGTGAAATGACACCATATCTACTCAAGGTGTTTTAAAATCGCAGATGCCTGTGAACATACTGGGTAGCCACTGCCTTTCTATATGAATTTGCTTGTCTTGTTTATTTTAGTTTATTGTTGTTATCCGCAACACTGAACGATAGAGGTTAGCACTTACTTACTAAATTACAAATAGCCCTTATAAAGCTTATTAGCTGTTGTGACGAGGAGACAAGTCTCATAACCCTACTATTAATTACAAAAACGGATAAAATGCGAGGGTTTTGAATGGCAACATGGGAAAACTCAGTGCTGAAATAAAGCTTCTTCATGTGTAAATGTGGTTAAAGTCAATCTACGGGCACAAATGATGTTTCCCATTCCTCATTAACGGTAGTGTTAGCTTTTTAACAGGTCTTGGTTCTTGGTGACCCCACACCTTTAAGTGGTCTCTCTGTTTGTGATAGAGTTGGTTTGCTTAGACAGGTTTATACATGAATCCTAGCCTGAGTTAGATGTTACTACAATTGCACTGTACTTCCGGTAGTGTAAATTGCACAGTCTACCAGATGAAACAGCCATATCTTTTTGAATAACATTTTCTTAGTCGATCCTAATCTGATCCATGATCCTAACCAAGCCATACGTCTGCTAACCAAATTGGGAACTTGTCAGCTACAGTTACACAGTAATTAGACAGCAGCTATGAGAGAGCTGTGCATGATTTAACATTTCCTCATTCCACGGCCCTCGTTTCAGGATGAACTGAAGAAGCTGTACGCCCAGCTGGAGGTGCACAAACGTAAGAAGATGCTGGCCAACAACCCCCATCTGCAGAAGAAGCGCAGCTCTAAGAAAGGCCTGGGTCGCTCCCTGATGAGACGGATCACAGAGATCCCCGAGAGCATACACATGCACCGCCAGTGCAGCCGTGAGGACGGCAGCGAGCATGGCAGCAGCCGCAGCACCTTGAGGAGAAACCCGTTTGACCCGACGCACCACGGTGAGGATATTGAGCCAGATGATTTTAAGGTTAAACAGCGTCAGGTTAGGGCGTCCGGGTAGCAGGGTAGTCTATTCCGTTGCCTACCAACATGGGGATCGCCGGGTCAAATCCCCGTGTTACTTCCGGCTTGGTCGGGCATCTGTACAGACACAATTGGCCATGTCTGTGGGTGCCGGGTGGGAAGCTGGATGTGGGTGTGTGTCCTGGTCTCTGCACTAGCGCCTCCTCTGGTCGGTCGGGGTACCTGCTCGGGGGGGAGGAGGAACTGGGGGGAACAGCGTGATCCTCCCATGCGCTACGCCCCCCTGGCAAAACTCCTCACTGTCAGGTGAAAAGAAGCGGCTGGCGATTCCACATGTATCGGAGGAGGCATGTGGTAGTCTGCAGCCCTCCTCGGATCAGGAGAGGTGGTGGCGCAGCGAGCGGGGCAGCTCAAAAGGTGATGCCAAACAGACGTTTAAAAAAGCCCAGCCCCACATCTCCTTTCTCTCTTTCGTTGAGACAACACTGTCAAACTCCAGTACGCCAGTGGTGCCATGTTCTCCTTTAGTCCATTTCTAAATTGATACAACAAACAGCAATTAAAAACCATTTTCAATGAAATTTTAAAGAAGTTATATCCTAGAGAATTCAATTTGTCTAGTTTTGGCATGGATAGAGCGGTATTAAATGTTATTTACAGTACACATAACAGCCCAAATGGAGCCTCAGTTGTGCTGATAGATAGCAGGGGGAAACATGTGGCTTGAGGCCTGTGAGAGAAACCAATGAAGGCAGCAGCAAACAGCTGGTTTTAAAACATGTTAGTTTTAAATTTAACTACATTTGGAAGACATCACAAATGAAAATGTCACACGTTTTAGCCATATTGAAATACGAATCTAGAAATGAAGTTCTTACAGGAGGGAAAAACAATAAGGTGAATGAAGTCATACTGAAAAACTTTAAATACATGATTACAGGAGAGGAGAGAAATCAAAGGGACCCACTAATCCCCGGCAGCTTTTAGTCGAAATCCAAAAGGTATCCCTCTGGAGCGGTTTCGCCTTTCTTTCCCGATTCCTTTCCTGCCAACACACCGGAGGCTCTGTTTGTGATGTCTGTGATACGTGTATATAGAGCTCTTTACCACCGGTTTTATCCTATACCGACAAACACTCCTACTGAAACGCGTAGGTGTCAGCCAGAGAAAGAGAGAATGAAAAGAAGAAGAAAATCTTTTTAACTTTTGCAGTATCAGAACTGCGAATGCCTTGGATTTCCGCCTTTGTTTTTGCATACACCTATATATCCCCTGACTTCAGAGAGCGCCTATTTTACAGTTTTTCTTTTTATTACCATAAACGTTTGTAAAGCAAGGACGCGATCCGGTTTATCTGTTTATGGTGTTAGTGCTTCTTGCTATTTCAGCAAAGTTTGTATGAGAGAAAAGTCACTGGACTGAACGAGCCAATCAGTATTGACCGCAGTGATGACATCACTCAGGGCACCAATGAAAACAACCAATCGGTTTTGATGTATGTGCATAAGCCTGCCCCTAGACAGTGCCTTCTTTGCAGGCCAGTGGGGAAAAAAGTGAAATGCCAAACAAAAATCACTAAAATTAGATTTCAATTTCTATTTTTTTTAATTACTTCTTCAAAGTGTTACGTAAATGCTGAGAAATGATTTAAAGTTGCTGAGACGTGAAGAGTATAGGACCTTTAACTTTTATCACTGCTTTGCATGTTTTCCATCAAAACTCACTATGGGGGATGAAAGCAAACAGAGTGAATTAATTGCAACTATTTAAAGCTTGTCTTTTCTATTAAAGTTAATGTGAAGAAGCAAGTTAGAAAATAATTGCATTTGTTAGCATCTAGTACTCTTAATTTTTTCCACTGCGAGACACAAATGAAGAATATGGTTTTGCCTCTTGGAAAAGATGGGGTAAAGTGACAGAATTGAGGGACAATTGTACAAACACTCAACAACACCATAAAATCAGTTTCCAGTTGAACATTAGTGACTCAGCCTTTAATCCGTAAAGTCATGCTAATTCAATTCCTTTGACAGTCATTCATCTTCAAAAATAGTCGGTTGCGTTAACATGTTGGTACACCGTTTCGTAAGGCAAAGGGGAAAATCTAGTTCATCTCGTCCACTTTCAGGTCAGATCGTTCTGTTTTAATGGAAACTCTCCTACACCTTTCAATCCTCCTCTTAGGTAAAACCCGGGATGACTCCCTAAAAAACAAAGTCCTGGGTCTAAAGAAGTCACTCAGCTATGACCACGCGTGCGACCAGGGCGAGGAAACTCGAAGCCATGACGGCTCCACGGCAGGAGACAAATTGACCCCTGCTGGAAGCATCGGGGAAGGGTCTCTTCTGGGTTCACTGATTGGCCGGAAACACGCCAAGAAGTCACCGGAGCAAGCGGCAACACCGCCGAGAATGGAACCGGCCGAGTCCACTGAGTCAGTCCCCCTGTTCTGGAAGTCGGCCAGCGCTCACAACTTAACGCATGAAAAGAAGCCTGTCCACTTAAGGACCTCCATTATGCAGAAGTCTCTGAGTGTGATTGCTAGCGCGAAGGAGAAGATGCCAGGCCTTACCAACAAGACACACAGTGTGGAGGACGCCAGTAAGAAGGGACTGAAGAGAAGGGATGGAAGGATGCTGTCGGAGGTCGATGAGACACCTGAGCACTATCCTAAGATGATAATCAGCCAGTCAGTGGAGATCTCCAAGACCCCCTTGAAGATGGGCATCATGAAACAGCAGGTAGCCGTCATACCTTCTCACCCACTTGTGCACTGAAAATCACGTTTGACACTTGAACACGTTTTTGTTTGTTAAAGCTGCTACGAGGAGGTTTTCACTGATTATTATATGAGTCAAAATTTAACCTTGATGCCTCAATATGATCGTCATAAGCAAATGAGACCATCTATGAGAAGTTTAGATATAGCTATGTGATTGTTCTAAATGCTCGTTTCGGAGTTGGATCCCCCATTATATCTGACGAAACAGACAGAATACATAGGCACAATTAAAAACACATTGCCTCATCACCGTACATCTTGTAAACAGCTGTTTTCCCCAGAAGAGTACTACATCACTTACTCTTCAAAACAAATGTATGAGCTACCAGACAGTGAATGCAGATTGTTGCGACAGCAAAGTCGTCCTTCTGCGAGTCACTACCACTTATGCCCACAGGGTTGCGCAAAGTCAAGAAAAATTCCAAACCCCTCATAGCAGCTTTAAATGTACTATTAATGATTAATTAACTTGTCCACCCATTCAGACATTGGTTTGTTGAGCGTTACATTACTTGATTAATAATTGATTTGATCAATTTACTGATTGATTTAAAGGTGAGTGGAAGTCAGCCGACCATCTGTTCTGAGTCGGGACGGAACCTATATGACCTTTCCGAGGTCTGCACTTGGGAGCTAGACGACCCACCGACGCCCTCAGAAGGAAAATCCCAGAAGCACGTCTCCATCGCCCCGGGTGAAACCACTGCCGTGCGCAGGGGCAGCAGCTCTGGGAGCACCAAGGGGAGTCGCTCCCAGCAGAAGCAGAGGACAGGGCAGTCCCCTGCCAACAGACGCCGCTCCAAAGACAAGGGAGGAGAGAAGGATGAAAGCAGAGAGTCCAGGAAACCTCGGTCCCCCAGGTCACCCCTCCCTGTCAAACCAGATGTCTGTCCCTGGGACTTTGAAGAGCAGCCCATGCTTGGTGGTAATTCAGATTCCATCTCCCCAGACAGGATCAGGCGTAAGAAGAGTGTCACACCCACCGACGGGAAGCCCAAGACCCTCCATTCAGACCACTCCAAGTCCACAGGGAGTCTCCTGCAGCCTCCGTCCCTGATGGTGGAGATCTGTCCGTGGGACTACCACACCCCACCTTCTCCGAAGCAGGAGAAAACCTGCAACAGCCCCACATCACACTCCAAAAGGAAACGAAAGGGCTCCTGCTCGTCCAACCACAGGCCAGAGAAGGGGAAAGACAGGGAGAAAAGCAAGGAAAGACGAAGCTCCTCCAGCAAGCCTTCGTCGGAGAGGAGACGTGTCAGCCAGTCCTCGGACAGTGGCGGGCCAACTTCTGAAAGACGAAGGAGCTCAACGAGAGAGCCAGAGACAACGGAGAAAAAGAGGGCGGAAATCTGCCCCTGGGAAACTGAGTCCTCATCCGCCAGCATTGTTCAGACTAAAACCTCACCAGAACGGAAGAGGGAAAACTCTCTGAGCACTAATTACAAACCACTAGTCACAAGTAGTGCCAAAATGGCAGATGTATGCCCCTGGGATTTTGAGGACAAAGACTCTGGGAAGAACGTGTGATGTCTGGTGTGATGATGGACCGTATTTTGTACTTCCCACATCGACAGCACAGAGGATGACGTAAAACTCTTGAAGCTTGAGATTTCTCTAAAAGGAGATCCAATGGGAGTATTTTAATATACCTATTAAAAAACAAAACAAAAAACAAACAAACAAACTGAAATTGCATTGATGAAAGTTTTTCTCTGGCTCATGTTGCTGTATGTTTTATTCATTTTGAGAAGGACAAAACTTTATTCTGCCGTCAATTGAAGCATTCAAAGTGAGGAGCTTGTTTGGCATATGATTACTTGTCACTTGGTGTAACTTATGCAACTTGAAAGTCACTTTATCTTCAATGTAGAGGAATATATAGTCTGTACTTTTGCTTGCACATTTTCTCATTTTCCATTTTGTGTATAGTGTGTGTGTGTGTGTGTGTGTGTGTGTGTGTGTGTGTGTGTGTGTGTGTGTGTGTGTGTGTGTGTGTGTGTGTGTGTGTGTGTGTGTGTGTGTGTGTTGCATCATGGTGAGTACATCAAGTAAATTTGAAAATGAATCATATTTACCAGAATATTTGACTGACAGATGTGAGGTTATGGGATGTTGTATATGATGTTAATGATTCCCCAGCTGAGGTCACAGCTGATGAAAGTAATATTCAAGGTTACACACCTGCCAGTGCGGACTCATCAGACACTGAATCAGGCTACTGTAATGATGTTGATAATGATGACCTGGGAGCAGGGAAGCAAAACTTAACAAAAATAAAACTAAGATATTAGTTTTGAGGAACATGACCAAAGCCCTGAGACACAGCTGCGATGCCTTAACTTTGCGAAAAGAGAGAAAACTTGGGGAGAAGAAAGGATTTTAGTCCAGTGTCCATTTTTCAAACACGGATACTGCATATACTGTATAAATATACATTTTGCAAGAGACATAGCATGTGACGAAACTTGCAAAGCATCCAGTAACTAAATGTTCATTGATTATCATGTATTCAAATATGACAGTGAATTTTTTTGGTGTTGTTGCCTATGGTATATCTGTCTTACCTATGTAACACATGATGTTTATGAAATGATACGCATCATCAATAATGTACACTGATTCTCTCCAATGGCCTGCTGTTAAAGGAATAATTCAAAGTGGTACTAAAATATCCATGAAAGTCCCCCCTTTAGTTGACAGGGATATATTTACTGCTCCTTAGATGAAATAAAAAAACACAATCTTGCCCTCCCCCTCCTAAAGAACCCCTTAATAATAATAAAAATAAATAAATATATATGTATGTATGTGTGTATATGAATATATATATATATATATATATATATATATATTCATGCGTGTGTGTGTGTGTGTGTGTGTGTGTGTGTGTAATGTGTAGTATATATAGTATGTCTGCAGCACTTTCTTTTAGTACTTGCCAAAAATATGAACCTTAGATGGGGGGAAATGTGAATAATTCATTTTTTTCCTTTACGCTTGCTTGCCCATGTAACATCTGCTTGAATGCACATATTTTGGCTCTCCACAGCCAAATGCCTGGGTGTTTTCAATCCCAAGATTGAAATAATGTGAATGCATGTGTACCGTACATGTGTGCACATGGGAATACTTGTGTGACTGAGAATGTATGTGTTTATGTAGTCATGTGGGTATTATTTATTTTTAATACTGCCACGCAATGCATGGGAAATTTCGATTGTGTTCTGGTTAACACTTTACTGCTAATAGAAAAATAACACTAATAAACACCCAACAGCAAGTCCACCGGGAGCAACAAAAAAGCTGTTCTGCCCCTTGATCAACCACCTTGTGTCAGCGTCACCTGATTTGTGTGATACAGTTAAACATGCTATTGCATTGTGCATGACAGTGAATCCACCCGGCCCCTCTTAACACTAAGCCTCACCAGAGATGTTTAGAAAAGCCTTCATATCATTACACAGATGAAATCGTTAAAGGTGTTTTTGAAGAACTTGAAGTCCGCCATAGTTAACCTTTGCCATGTCCGAGACAAAAACCTAATTAAGCCTGTTTTTGAATTTTCCGATATCTTTATACCACATAATAGCCATTATGTATTTGTCGAGTATCTCAAGAGTGGAACTTCCTGTCAGCTGGATGTGGTGACCTTGTCGTGTTGCTTCATACATATATATCATAATTAACAGTTGGCGAAAATATGGTGCAGTGAGAGGCCTGCAGTCAAGAAAAAAAAGGCCAAAGACATACTCTCAAAAGGTGATGATTAATTGGGTCCACCATTTAACGATGGACTAACTCCCACACACACATTTCTTTGTCGAATGGCTTCTGGGCTGTCTGGCATGTAAACCTGTTCAGTAACTTGCCCACTCACCGAGCTGTATGCTTGTTATATGGTGTTGCTTCATTCAGTGAAAGCTGTGGTAACATCCACATGGGAGTATTTATATTGTAAATTTATATTGTGTTCTGTTGTGATTGCATGTACATACAGTAAATACCTTGGTCTCCAAGCCTACAATAAACATTTCTATGAAAACCTACAGCGTCTGTTTTCAGTTTGTGGGACTTGTCAATCAATCAATCAAGTTGCATTTTATATAGCTGATGTGGTCTCTTCACTTTTGTTTTCAGACCATTATTCGTTGTTTACAGCAGGATCTCTAGCATTGATTAGTACACTGATTATTTAAAAAAAACTTAATCCATTTTAAAACATCGCAGTATTTTAATAAAAATGGGGAATACTTTATCGCCATTTAATGTGCGTAAATAGTACAGCAGTGCCACCATGTGGATATTTTAGGTATGACCAGCAACTTTTCATGACAACCCAAAATAACGACAGTTCAACTCAAGTTCGTTCTTTTCTTTTCTTTTTTTTTAACCTGACGTTTGGGCACAAAATAAATCTAGCTGTGATATATTTTTACCAGATATTAAAACAAAATCTCAGAGTAGAGAGCGAGAGAGAATGAATAGGGATGGAGTAAGATGTGTGGCGACGTGATCTCACCTGAGTTATTACACTGATAAACAGGATGGAGCATTTCCCCTTTGTCTATCAGACTATTTGTTAATGTGTTTGGGAACTGAACTGTGTTTTTCTTGTGAACTGAACATTTATCTTAAATTAACGTGAAACCTTACGTCTCTCTCTCTCTCTCTCTCTCTCTCTCTCTCTCTCTCTCTCTCTCTCTCTCTCTCTCTCTCTCTCTCTCTCTCAAAACCGAGCCAGTTCATCATCACGTGTGCGAACCATTCGGACATGTCCGTCTACTTTGAGTATTAGAAAAGCGCTATACAGGTTTAATTTATTATTATTATCATTATTTCTTTCACGTTTCTTGTTTTACATCCTGTAGAGCCGGGTCCAAACTATGGACCTGAGGAACTATGTCACTTGATTGACAGTACTCGTCATACTATGTGGGCTGTTCCGTGGAGGGCGATCTATTATTATTATTATTATTATTATTATTACTTTGGACATTACTATCAGACGCAGCCCTCCCACCACGGACCGTGTTATAATGTTATGCTAATGACCGTGTTGTTATGATGCGCGGCGGTGACGTCACCTATGCAGCACCGGACACAGCTAGGGCTGTGTCCCTCCGCTGGTTCGGTCACCCAGGAGGCGCACCGACTACCCCGACACACCACGTCTCCACAGCACTCCCAGCAGCCTCTGGCCGACGCAGCAAACGGAAGCATCATGGGCAACGTGCAGGTACGTGTCCCTCAGGGTTTGGTTGAGTTTTTGTTTTGCTTATTTTGTTTTATTTTTGCTTTGTTTTTTTGTTTTGTTTTTGTAGCTGTCTGTTTAGCAAAATAAAGGATGGGAGTGTTGCCGTTTGTAGAAGTTATTGCAAAACTCGCTAGAAATATGGGTGTTCGTCGCATTAAAACCGGGACGAAAACCGTGGTGTTTTGTGTTGTGTTCAATGGAGCAAAGAGCTGGTTGGCGCGTCTGGAAACAGCTGTTGTCAAACAAATGGTGCGGGATTCACATGAGAGTGGCACTACTTTGTGTGTTTTTGGGGTGTGAGCTGCCGCCGTTTAGAGGGGGCAGCGGCAGCGGCGTGGAATGCGCTGATCCGAGAGGCTGCGTTGTGTTGGGAGACAGGGTGGGCGAACCGCATACTGGAGCCCTGTGTCAATAGGGTCGGTACGCAGCTGCCTGTCCCATGACTCAGCCAACAGAGACCACACCCATTCCGGGAACGGAAGGGTACTGCTTCCCCATCAGACCTTTTTTTTTTAATAGCCACTTTAATAGCCACAGCAATAACCTATTAGACCTATAAGTCTATAACCGAACTAGAACATAATAATAAAGAGCATTCAACATCAGACCTACACTTCATAACTGGTTGCCAGCAACGTCATTAACGGTGGATGACCCATTTACTAAGGGGTTATAAATCGGTACAAATGTTGTGACGCGTTAAAATCTGTGATTTATCTAAGCATAGAAGAATGAGAAGAATGAGTCGAGAGGCAGACATCTTTTTAACGGCAGCTCCTGTGTCCCATACACCGCATGACCTTCCACCGCGGGGTGCTCTTTTATTTCGCCCCTCCCCAATGGTTGCCGAACAATGGCTTCCGGTAACGAAGTTATATTGAACACTCAAGTCTTAGCCATGGTCCTACAGTCAGTCAGTCAGTAAAATGGTCGTCTACCCAGTCTGAGTCGAACCCCCAAACAAACACAACAATAATCAAAACATGAACACAACGTTATAAAAACAATCTGAACACGAACGTTAACAATCCCAAAATCCCTTGCGCTCCCCCAGAGCAAAACTGTCAGTGGTCCAGCGACCGCCTTCCCCGGTCGCTACATAGCCCCCACCTGAGGGGTCAGTTGTCCCCAGCAACCCCATCACCCAAGGCCCCTTTCTGCCGCACCCCGGAGCTGGCCTGGGCCCGACGGGTGCAAGAGTCGTAGCAGTGTACGTGCAGCTCCACATCTCGTCGACAGTCAGGCCAGTAGAACCGCGGTGGAAGGTCTTGGCGTTCCCGTAGTGGCCCGCCACCACCAAGCCATGGACCATCTGGAGAACTTGGGGACTTAGCACACGGGGCACCAATAGCTGCAGGAGACCACTCCCTCGTCTGGGAGCTTGCCACCTCTGGTACGCCAATCCGTCGTGGAGCTCAAAGTTGCCTCATTGGGAGCGGTAGGCTTTTACCTTGGGCCCCAGCGCTGACAGTTCTGTCTACTCGGGGCACCACCCCGTCTCCAGCCAGCCTCTCACCAGTGCAAGGGCCACGTCTGCTTCCTGCTGCTGCCTCAGTTGCTGCGTGGTCAACAGGAACCTCCTCTCCTCGTTGCTGGTAGTCCGAACGGCCGTCATTGTCGGTGTCATCTGCCCACGTTCCTCCCGCCGCTGACAGTAGCAGCACTCCAATGCCGCACCGGGGCTCTGAGCCTGTTGAGCGGCAGCGGCTCGGTGACTGGCTTGCCGGTCCCTGAGCCTGCTCCGGCCGGACCGGCGCACCACCGCCTTTGTGCCTAGGGTGATGTTTGCCTCCGACAGGTTAACACGGGCTCCCAGCGGGTCAGAAGGTCCAGCCAGAACTCGTACGCCAGCTCGGACTTGCAGTGACTTCTTCCCTCTCACGTCAGCCTTCTCTCCTGTCACCATCATCAGCTGGGCATTGGCTGGTGACCATGCCGCCGAGCGTGGACCGGTGGTGCCGGGGAGGACACGAGGTCGCACTAGGTCTACCAGGGCCCGGCAGGGTCGACCGTCGAGCTGGCAGTCCATATACAGTCCTTTAATGCAGTGGCGTAACCAGGAATATTTTTGTAGGTGGGCCTGAGTGAAAATGGGTGGGCCAAAATTTTCCAGCAATAATCCTTCAAACAAGACGCAAATTCGAACACATTACAGCAGTTAACACATAACACAGGTTTTTAGTACGCGACCAAGAAACATACTAAAACTTTAATAAAAACCCACTTAAACAAATACCACGCCAGTCATTCTCGCCAGGCTCTGCACAACCATTTAAACATCACTGAGGAAAACAGCCCGACTCGGTCTAAAAGATCATGATACAACATGTAAGCTATAGGCCTATAGTACACGTTTTACAGCACAATGTGTAGACGCCGAGGGCGAGCGTTGAAGGTCGAGATTATTTCATCATAGTCCAAAGAGTCAGTAAGTTCCCTTTCAAAGGACAACGGGGATAGATTGTTGAGGCGTGCAGTTAGCATGGAAGATCTTAGACATGTTTTGATACGGCCTGTAGTGGAGAAGAGTCTTTCAACAGTACATGAAGTCAGGAGAATGGTGATCATTGCCCTTAACAGTCTGTTAATGTTTGGGAAAACGTCAGAGTTGCAGCTGTCCAGCACTTCAATGAGGGATGGGTAACACTGACCCCTCTCCACTTTACGACGCAGTGCCTGAATGAAAACGGTCCATTCCGAACCCTCAAATTTACCAAGTGCAATACAATGGGGTTTGCTAGCCTGATGTTTCGAGCATGCCTGGCGGAGGTGCTTCCAATCTACAAACCCGCTTCGAAAAAACGTGTTTTCCATATGGGGCTCGGGGAAATGCCCACACATTTGACAGAAAACAGCGTTCCTTGCTGAGCTGTATTCAAGCCACTTAAATTCTTCATACCACTTATGGGAAAAGAACGTAATTTCCCTGAAATGTTGGTTGCGGGGAACACTAATTTAGGCTGCGTGGGTGGCTCATCCACAGCAGACAAATCTGACGGTGGCATGGTGAAGGGAATCGTCTCACCGTCGTCAGAGGGGGGAGGAGAAGCTGCCTGCAACGGAGAAGCTGTAGCCTCCTCTGTCGTTCTCTCCGGCGGTATCTCACTCTCATTGGGCGGCTCAGTCGGTGCTGGAGCAGGTGTGCTTTCCTCCTCTCCATCCGTGGCTTTTTGAAAAAGCGGAAGATTGAACTTTGTTTCGCCATTCCATAAGTTATGGCTAACTGTTGGCTATTGGCTAGTTAGAAGCAGTGAAAAATACAGAGCGTGATGGTATGCGCGCTCAGATTTTGCAGTTCTACGTACGTAAAGGGGCCGGCCTACGTGCTTGTAAACCAGCGTGATTGGGTGGGCCTGGGCTTGAAATGGGTGGGCCTGTGACAGGCCAGGCCCACCCGTGGTTACGCCCCTGCTTTAATGTGACCTAGGCGGCCAACCCGCGTGCATCGGCCTTGAAGGGGGCGGGCAGCAGGCGTTCCCCTGTATTGCCCCTCCTGGCCTCTAGGGGGCAATGGAGCCGTGGTGCACTGGAGCCACGGGCTGGAAAACTTACATCTCTGGCGGGCTCCATCTTTTGCCAAGCGAAGTTTCCCAAGCGCCAACGGGTCTGCTGAACTGCCCACTCCAGTCCCTTGATCTCAATTTCCATTCTTCAGCTCAATCCAACTCCTGTCACCAATGTGGCGAGCCGGCGTAGAAGAATGAGTCTAGAGGCAAAGATCTTTTTAATGGCAGTTCCTGTGTCCCATACAATGCACGACCCCAGTAGTGCTCTTTTATTTTGACCCTTCCCAATGGTTGCCGACCGAGTCTTCCGCTTCCGGTATGGGAAGCTGGCGGCACAAATTCATGTTTGCAGCGACCTCACCCAGTACCGGCGGTGTTGGAAGATGGCGGCGCGAATTCAAGTTTGTGGTGGCCTCGCCCACTAGAGTCCATGCAGTGTCTTTGTCCACGTCTAAATTTGTCTTTATTTGATGGCTGGGAGAGCTGGTGCTGGATCGGCTGTGAGAGCTTGGTCTGCTACGTCCTGTGGGCCCGGGGACCACGGCCCTGTCTGGAGCTGTGCCCGAAGAGGAAACACCGAGGGCGGTCTGACAGGATGCGGAAGCGGGGCAGGCTAAGCTAACTGCTAGGCCATGCAGACCGGTAGCTGCGACAGTCATCCTGGCTGGCGTTCGTTCTCTTGGACAGTGATTTTTTTTTTTTTTTTTAGATGTATGTGTTAGTTTGGATATATGTGTTGTAGTTCTTGTTTGGATATGTGTTTTTGTCTTTGTGTTGCACTGCTGTGGGCTGGGGAAACTATTTTTCGTTTAATTTCATGTGCACAAGTGCATGAAATGAAATGACAGTATTTCTGATTTCTGAACAGTTGCTTCCCGTGACGTGGTCACTACTGAACACACCAGTGAAAGTCATGGTCCTACAGTCAGTCCGTCAGTAAAATGGTCGTCTACCCTGTCTGAGTCGAACCCCCAAACAAACAACACAACAATAATCAAAACAGGAACACAACATTACTAAAACAATCTGAACACGAACGTTAACAGTCCCAAAATCCCCTGCGCTCCCCCAGTGCATAACTGTCAACCCTCCCCGGTCGCTACAATGTCAACCTGAGGTTTAATGACATATTTAATTGGAGAGTTTGACCTATCGATAGGAAATTTTGTGTCTTTCTCATCTGATCAAAATTGAAAATATGGGCTCGTTTTACTCCGATGTTTACAAACATTACAGATGTAAGCAAACAACAAAAACAACAAAACGTTGTTTTCTAGCATTGGTCTTTGTGTTTCAAGACCTGTCAATCAATTTGGGACTGATCGCTGGTTCGAATCTGGTGTCTTGTGTTTTAGTAGCCTGGCAACCCTTTGAATTAAGGATTGTACCTTTGATTAAAAGACTTTTTGGGTTGCCAGGTTGGAAGCCCACATTTGATCATTTTATCGCTGTGGAGAGTTTCCACAGGCTTCCTCTCAGGAACCATTAGACTGGTGAGGACTGCCAACCCACATTCTCACTGAGCAGTGTGCAAAATAATGCAACTGGAAAATGCTTTGTAATGCACATATGCAGAAGTTGATTTTCATGCACAAGTTAAGGGTTAAGGTGAGGTGGAGGTTAGTGAGGATGCCAGACAATGGTTTGACTATCTTTGTCTAATTGCATGATTTCTGAGAGAATAAAGTGGTAAATGGACTGCATTTATATAGTGCTTTTCTAGTCTACTGACCACTTTACAGTGTATGCCTCACATTCACCCATTCACACACACATTCATACACTGATGGTGGGGGCCGCCATGCAAGGCGCTAACCTGCTCAACAGGAGCAGTTAGGGGTTCAGTGTCTTGCTCAGTGACACTTTGACATGCTCTCTGGAGGAGCTGTGGATTGAACCAGCAACCTTTCCATTACTGAACGACCCTCTCTACCTCCTGTGTCATGCCGCCTTCAACCTGGCAACCCAAAAGTCTTTTCATTTATGCTTCATAACGTCTTATCACTGATTCATTAATGTTGATGAATTAGTTATTAATCATTAACAGGATAATAACAACTCAAACGCTTCATGAAGTATGCCTCATTGTGAAGTGTTAACAGATAAATATATTCAACAAAGTATGGGAAAATGTAAAAAAAAATTTTTTTAAAGCGGCTTTGTTGTGTGTCTTACTTTAATGTCCTTAAGTGTCTTTTAAATAACACAGAATGGTGACCCTGTCCCCCGGTAATAGCAAAGACATAGCTTTAATCATTCCTCTTATCCTACAGTTATTGTATGCATCGGTTGTCTTGTTTTATTTTCCAGCCCACCATTGTCCCTTATGAGGACTTTGATGTTACAGCTGACATCAAGGCCATTAGAAAAGCCTGTAAAGGTTTAGGTAAGTTTTTCTTTCATTTCTCCTTCAATTAGGATCTATTTGTTTTCACCCATTGGTCGCCTACAAGCTTCCTTTCAGCATCTGCTCCAGGACATTATTGTCAGGCTATTTATTTCTGAAACCCGATGTGATTTGGGCTTCTTTGTCATTCTGCTGATAAGAGTGAACGATGGTATCTGATACAGCCATCCATTAGAAAATCTCTTGTAGCCATAATATATCGTCACTTGATGATAGGTATACAAGTATGTTATGCTCGAAGTAGGATGTCCAAAAGCAAATTATATTTTCCTTCCAACCTATTCATTTTCAACAATTGCACTGTTTTGCAGCTTTACTTTTAGAATATCTCCCTTTGGGACTCAACCCATTATTTCTTCCCCCCAGGGACGGATGAGGAGACCATTATTCAAATCCTGGCCAATCGCTCTTCTGCTCAACGCGTGGAAATCAAAAAGGCCTACTTTGAGAAGTATGATGATGTAAGTACCCATCTACCCAAACAACCTCACTCTTTCCCATCTAGCTATGTGTCTACTGTATGTATGTATGTATGTGTATGTATATGTATCTGTCTATCTATCTTTTTTGTTTCTTTCACATTGCTTGCTCGTTGTGTCACCACCTTGTTGTTCATTTTAGGAGTTGGAGGAGGTGTTGAGGAAGGAGCTGACGGGTAGTTTTGAGAACGCCATTATGGCCATGTTGGACCCTCCTCACTTGTACTTCGCCAAGGAGCTGAGGAAAGCCATGAAGGGGGCAGGCACAGATGAAGCTGTACTAGTCGAGATCTTATGTACTGCCACCAGTGAGGTCTGTCGCTAGATTCATAGATCAGACAATGGTACCAAAACTTACTGCTGGTGACCTTTACCCCCAGTTAGCCAACTCCAAGACATGGGCAGACGTTTTGATTTTTGTGAAGACCAGATGTTGCCGTTTCTTCTATTTTTTGATATTGTCTATTGAATGGCTCACTATTTCGTATTGACCTCCCCCTAGGACATCGTGAGGTACAAGGACGCCTACGTCCAGGGTAGGTTTCCTTAAAAGTTGATTCAGAGGCATAGCCTACCACAATCACCGATCTAATGTCTCTCTTTCTTTGGAAAGTGTGGTCACTTACCACTGTGCTAAACAACCCAATGTTATTTTTACAGTATATCATATTTTCTTGGGTGTGTCACTTGAATGGATGAATCATAGTGGAATCTTCCATTTCCTTGTCTCGCTGGTCAAGTTACAAACAGCATGAGGTTATTTTCGCTGTAGAATGAAATGGCAAGAAACACAAATGTCTGTTCATGTGATGTGTGTTAAGCAAAATCGTCGGATTCAGAGTCTGCAAGATTCTGAATGAAAGAGTGGACCAAAGCTTACAAGAAGTGTTGCCTTTTGCCCCACAGTAAATGAGCGTGATCTGGAGGTAGACATTGAAGGTGACACCAGTGGAGAAGTGAGGAACCTGCTGATCTCACTGATGCAGGTAAACACCCAATAAACTATTTCTTCAAACCCCTTATTCAGCCAGAAACACTATTGTCAGTCACAACCACTAGCTAATATTATTGATTTTCAAATAATAAAAATGTGTCTTGGGAGAGTCAAAGATTGGCTATGTCATTAGTTAGGAAATTTATCACATGTCACGTCGCTGTTGGGCATGCTTGGGCCTTAATGCGTTCTCTTATTCTTTCATCGCACCTCCCCTTTCCTTCCTTCCCCTAGAATGAAAGACAAACACAATCTAAACCCCATGTGACTCATATCCTGCTGTAAATTCCTTCCAAAAAATTGTGGTCATTTGCCTCAACGTACATCTACATATGTACCAGATGATAGTTATCCCATTAAAAGAGTGCGATTATATCTCTCATCCATCTTTCCTACCCACCAATGTTTCTCTCTTTCCATCTCTCTGCTGCAACCTCCCTCCCTCTCTCTCCCACTGCTCCTTTTCTTCTTTCCCCTGTCGCCGTGCCTCTTTAACCGTTTCCCTGTACCTGTGTGTGTGTCTGTGTCTGTGTGTGTGTGTGTCTTCGTCTCCAGGCAAGCAGGGATGAAGGTTATGAAGTGGATGAGGCCCAGGCAGAACAAGATGCCACTGCATTGTTTGAGGTGACCTCTCTTTGACAGGACCCATTCTGCATAATGACTGAAAATGGAGCCCTTAATCATAGAGTACTTTACGATTTAAGTGCTGATTGGAGACAAGTTAGTGCGCTTGCTTATTGGTCCACCTATGCTAAAAAAAAAGAAAAAAGATTGCATTGATTATATTGTAATATATTGTAGAAACATTTTTAAATGCAATGACATGTAGGCGGTATGGTGGCACAGTGGTTAGCGTGGTCGCCTCATAGCAAGAATGGGTTCAAGCCCTGGGGTAGTACAACCTTGGGGGTTGTCCCGGGTCATCCTCTGTGTGGAGTTTGCATGTTCTCCCCATATCTGTGTCCGTTTCCTCCGGGTGCTCCAGTTTCCTCCCACAGTCCAATGACATGTAGGTCAGGTGAATCGGCCATACTAAATAGTTCCTAGATGTGAATGTGTGTGAATTTGTCGGCCCTGTGATGGACTGGCAGCCTGTCCAGGGTGTCTCCCCGCCTGCTGCCCAATGACTGCTGGGATAGGCTCCAGCATCCCCACGACCCTACGTAGGATAAGCGGTTTGGATAATGGATGGATGGATGGCAGTGACACGTATTTAAAAGATATGGGTCTTTTGTAGTAGGTTTCTGGGTTTTCTTTGATCCTTTGGCCTCACCTGTGATATTTGATTAAGGCTCACAACACTCCTGATGTCTGCAAGTGAGAGATGTCAGGTCAAAATCTGACATGATGTTCCTGGGTTGTCATCTCATTCATCCAACCAGCCAACCAACCAACCAACCAGATTTATGTCAAAAATAATGTCAGGGGGCATCCGGGTAGTGTAGCGGTCTATTCCGTTGCCTACCAACACCGGGATCGCCGTCTCGAATCCCCATGTTACCTCCGGCTTGGCGGGGCATCCCTACAGACACAATTGGCCTTGTCTACAGGTGGGAAGCCAGATGTGGGTATGTGTCCTGGTCACTGCACTAGCACCTTCTCTGGTGGTCGTGGCGCCTGTTCAAGGGGGAGGGGGAACAGGGGGGAATAGTGTGATCCTCCCATGTGCTACGTCCCCCTGGTGAAACTCCTCACTGTCAGGTGAAAAGAAGCAGCCGGCGATTCCGCATGTGTTAGAGGAGGCATGTGGTAGTCTGCAGCCCTCCCTAGATGGCTCAGAAGAGTGGAGTAATTGGCCAAGTTCAATTGAAGAGAAGGGGGTGAAAAAAAATTAAAATAATTTCAGGGTAAGGTTAGGGTCAGGGTTAGCTAAAGGTCAACACACCAGATGTCCATCTTAGAACACCTCTCTCATGAAGAAAAAAGGACGTGTGATCAACACTGCCTCTGTTTATGAGCTCTTTTGTTGAGGGTCATAAGTAATATGAGTGAGCTTTGCCACATTGTGTGTCTTTATGTATGTCAAGAAAGCCCGCTGAGATTAAATGTGAGATAACTCCACCAGATGACATGTAGACAGAAGACATGTAGACTAACACTAATCCTTATGATTTCTGTGCATTAGGCAGGAGAAGGCAGGTTCGGCACAGACGAGGCAACCTTCAGCTCCATCCTTGCACACAAGAACTACATGCAGCTTCAGGCCACCTTTAAGGTCTACGAGTCGGTAAGTACGCCCCAGGGAAGAAAATGCTTTTGTCCCCAGCACGGTTCTTTCTCGGAGCTAGGTTGATATCATGTGATGAGTGAGGATGACATGTTTTAGGAGTTTCAGATTCCCTGTGTGTTGAAGGGAAAATTTCTTTCATTTTTGCGGATTTTATATTGCATATTATCATTTTCCAGCTTTCAGGAACAGACATCCTAGATGCCATCGACAGTGAGGCCACTGGAACCCTAAAGGAGTGCTACATTGCTCTTGGTCTGTAGTTAGTTAGTTATTAATTAAGTTTCCTTTATTAATCCCCTTGGCTAAATTCAGTTACTGCAAATTAACCCATCCTAGCTGTGATCTGTGTAGCTAGGAGCAGTGGGCTGCCGCCTTCATGCTGCTCCCAGGGACCAACTCCAGTTCTTTTCCCATTGTTTTGGTCAGGGGCACAGACAGGTGTATGAACCCTAACATGCATGTTTCTTTTTGATGAGAGTAGAAAAGAAAGTGAAAGAGTAGTTGAAGTTGTGCTAGTCCTAATATGATTATTTGTTTCATAACATATGCTCACTTTATTATGTGTGTGTGTGTGTGTGTGTGTTTTGCATGCATTAATGTGTGTGTGTGTGTGTGTGTGTGTTTTCCATAGTGAGGTGTGCAAAGAACCCACAGCTATATTTTGCCCGTCGCCTCAATGCTGCCATGAAGGGAGCGGGCACCGATGAGGACACACTCATTCGTATCATCGTTGGCCGTTCTGAGGTAAGTGTGATTGTGTATATATGCATGTGTATGTGTATGTCAGAGAGACTGAGCTACTTTTACAGTGCATGCATTGGCATAACTGTGCCATGGGCGTCCGGGTGGCGTGGCGGTCTATTCCATTGCCTACCAACATGGGAATCGCCGGTTCGGATCCCCGCATTACCTTTGGCTTGGTCGGGCATCCCTAAAGACACAATTGGCCGTGTCTGCACCTGGGAAGCCGGATGTGGGTATGTGTCCTGGTCGTTGCACTAGCGCCCCCTCTGGTCGTTCAGGGCGCCTGTTTGGGACAGAGGGGGACCTGGGGGGAATATCGTGAGCCTCCCACTCACTATATCCCCCTGGTGAAACTCCTCACTGTCAGGTGAAAAGAAGCAGCTGGCGACTCCACATGTATTGGAGGAGGCATGCGGTAGTCTGCAGCCCTCCCCGGATCGTTAGAGAGGGTGGCGCAACGCCTGGGACGGCTCAGAAGAGTGGGGTAATTGGCAAAGTACAATTGGAGAGAAAAAAAAGGGGGGGGGCTAAATAAATAAATAAATGTGCCATTGTTATTGCTATTATGGGAACACGTTCACTTTTTTCTCCATGTCAGTTGCTTTATGTTGTTAACCAACAGATCGACCTGGACACTGTGAAAGACATGTACCTGGAGAAATACGACGTTACCCTGAAAGACGCCCTGGCCTCCGAGTGTGGAGGGGACTTCAAACGCCTTCTCCTGGAGATCCTGCACTAAGGCTCCTACGTTGTCACCGCTCTCCCTCTCAGCCTCGTGTAACCATATGTCAAAGAGACCAGCATACACAGGCCGGCCTCACTTCTCCTCCCTTTTATCTCCTCCTCTGTTTAATTCTGTCCATTCCCCTCCCCTGTCTCTGCATGACATCTGTCCACTTCTTCTCTTGTCTCTCTTTCCTACCGGTGTCTTGTCCCTCACTTGACAAACTGACAATACTCTCTGCAGCATGGACCAAAAACCAACTCACATCACTATACTGTATTGTGTCTGTCATACAGTACTTACAGTATTAGTATTTACAGCACTTATCTTGACATACACGGTTTAGATGGGAACAAATAATGCAAACTGTAACATTACAGTCAAGTGTACACTACATTACTGTTTTGTCCGTATGGCTCTTCTCTGTATTTGGTATCCATTTTAACAGTATTACCACGGCATTGTGGGTTTTAAACTGCCGAGTTTCATACTAATGACAGTAATCCAGACATTGTTGAAATTTATATATTATTATTAGATCGTCAGCTACAATCAATAACTTCACGCGTGCTGTCGCTCTCTCTCTCTGTCATTGTTAGTCATCCCTTCATCTTTAGGACAAGTCACTCCTTGAAGCTTAAGCCAAACCTGCAGAAATGAAACGGTAGCCGCTGTGTATGTAGCCTCGTGGTTTTGCTGCTTTATTGCCGACACGTGCGTCAGACCGCTTCAGTGCTGCTTCTTTATCTGTCACAGAGATGCCTTGTATAAAATGATAGCCATGCAACTTTCTTTCTGCCATGACACTCAACCCTTAAGTGCCCGATGTCCACATTTGAGCTCAGACATCAGAGTACACAAGGACAAAATACATTGCACCATCACGTGAAGACCAAATCTACCCTATGGGTCTTTTGTAGTCTATCCTTGACTGTTGTCTGGGATTTTTAACTTGAATACTGTGTTCCTTGTAGGTCAGATTTCTAATCATAGTCACATAACTGCAATATTCTTTACACACATTGTTGGGCAATTACATTTTTTTCTATATACTATTTTATATGGTAAATAATTAGATAAATATATGTATACTACAGTATGTAGGTGTTACTGACAGCAACGCACAACTGTATGAGCTTATTGTGTATTTAAGATTTATAGAGAATAGTTGTTGACATATCTACCAATTAACCCCAAAATAATGGGTTTACTGCACGTATTCGTTGAACACTATTTAAAGTACCTTATATCAGCTGTATTTCAGTTAGTTAGAGTTTGATGTGTAATATGCATTGCCAAATACCTAGTTGATGCACTAATATACCAATGAAATAATTTTTAACCCAAATGTAGTGACATCCAAATATTTGTGGCATACATAATGATAATAAAGACATTAAACCCACATTTTACAGTCTGTTGTCTTTTCATCCTCTAGGTGGCACTAGTGTATATAATGTGACCATGCAGAAAAGGCTTAACATGGATGTCCTGCCAGCTGTGACGCACTGATCAGGTTTTTTTTTTAATCTGTCCATTATCAGTTTTCTTGAGTCAATGACTTTTAAACACGTCATAACAAAGTCAGTGATCATTAATATTTCATATTTATCTTTAATATAGTTCAAAATGCAACTCCTTGGGGATCTGTTGGTTTATCGATCATTCGTAAGTACTGTACTTGATGAGGTGTGTCGCTCCACGACCTCCATTCAGAGACATGTTGACTTGAGACACACAAACTCCCCAAAAAAACAGCCCCGGGTGATGCAGTCAGAGGTAACAGGGAAAGAGAAGAAAATCTAAAAAAAAAAAACCCAGCTTCCAGATGCAGAGACACATGGGTAATCTTTCTATCACTTTCTCTCTCTCTTTTACTCATCTGTTCTTTCACTCTGTGTTTTGAGATCCAAACAAATTTTCTTTGACTCATCTCTGCCATAAGTCTTTCTCCCCTCTTCATTTTGTGAATTGTATGACTTTCGAGTTCTACTACTCCTTATATTCATGACTGTCTTTCTCTCGTTCTGTCTGTGTATGTGTATGTAAGCTGGTCAGTCTTTCTGTCCACTGCCTTGCTAAGATGGCCGTGAGGTGTTGATAAACCTGTGATCTCTACCTGCACCTTCCGTGTCTGTGTACCATATGGAGACCAGATCTTTGTGCACCTCATACTGGACTCAGTCTATCTGGCTCCTGGTCCTCTGGTCTGCATGTATCGCTCATGCCTTTTACACAGGCGAACCTGTGCTGAAATTCAAACCAGAGCACCAACTCCACAGACACGAGCACCACGAAGATTCTCTGTGGGCCGAGCTCTGGTTTGAGCAACTAGTAAAGAAATTATTTTGCCTTGAAACCTGAAACTGACACTTTGGGACCTTCTGTAAAAACTGTCAGTTTTTCCACACAAATATACCGTATGTAATTGAACCACGGGGATTTTCTCACAATTTGGAAGTGAAGGGATCATCTTTGCTTGGGGGTCCCTCAGAAAGTGTGGGAATCCAGGATTAGTTTTTCTTTATCCCGGCTTAGTTTTTCATCGAGGTTTCATGTTAAGGGCCTCGTAAAACAACACACACACACACACACACAGACACACACACACACACACACGCACACTCACACACACATACACACACACACACACACACATACAATGTCCCTTTCCCTCCCATCTGTGCTGTGTTACTTATGTGCTAATGTGCTAGGCCATCTACTCATGCCAGACAAGGTTCAGCTCTGGATTTTGGGGGGCTCTGACCCTCGTCTATAACTTTTATTATTCCCAGACCATCGTAACTCACCAAGTCACCCATCCATCATCCTGGGACTGCTTTCAATTTAGCTTATAATATGTTTTTTTTCTTTTCTGTTAGTTGGCCTGGCTCTTCGATATAATCTCTGGTCTCCTGTGTGGGTTTCTGAATAAGATCAAACATAATTTGAATACCTTCATTTTTACGTATCTTGCACCATGCATGCTAGAAAACCTGAGCTGAGCTTTAGGAGGACCTAGCTGGAGAACAGCCGAGCTGTCACGGTCTCTTGATTCTGCAGAGCGCCGAACGTACCTGCTCCTATGAGATACCGGCTTGCACATGAAAGGCCACAGGTCACTGAAAGGTCAGGATTTATTTAATAACTTTTGATGCACAGTAACTCGAGATACCTGCAGCCACTTCAAAGACCGAGGACAAGAAATACTGTAGCAACATCCCCTGGTCTACTAGTTTTCATAAATGACACTCCCGGTATCAAGCAATGCCTTTTAATCTGCCACCAAAGGGAGAGTCTGGTAAAGAAGCGAGGGTCATGGGTGGACACGTATCACAGAACCGTAAGACTGTTAACTAGAAGTCTAATATTACTTAAACAATTTAAAATTAAAGCAAAGGGCCTCTATCTTTTGATGTTTAATAGAAAGCATCTGATGGCTCCTGCCTGTAGCGCCTGTGTTCGATTAAACCAGGCGCACAACTCACTGAATTAAAGCATGTACTCATGAGAATATCAGACTTGTAAGTGGATCACAAAGCGTGCATGGAAGATTAGCTGTCGGCAAATATCGGCAAAGCGAGATTAGATGGCAGTTTTTGATAAAGGTTACGAATCACCAAAAACACGCTTGGCTTTAGTATGACAGGAAAACAGGGTTGCGTTTCTCACTGGAATATTTTCAAGTTAGCGTTGGTTCGAGATGATGAGTTTTGACTGAAAAGTCTTTGCTTAACCACAGGCTTTTAGGAACATCAAAATGCATCCAACTGTAGACTAGTTGCAGCTACTATAACGAACCCAGGCGTACAAATTTGGATTCTTCCAGAAACATTATGTGGTTTAATCTGATATTCTGCCTTTATGTGCACAAGGGCACACTCACACACAAGTGGCCTCCTATCCAACTCACATAAAAGTGCCAAATTGACGTCAAAAAGTTGAGAGACTCACCCAAGGCACCATATTTTTCACATGGTTATCAGATTTACAGCAGGACACGGGACCATGCAACGACCTTTCCAGGTCATCATCACCATTGACCACAGGAAGAAGATTTAATCTTATTCCCACACAAGAAAGGAACTCTCACCTCACCATATGATTTAGACAGGACAATAGGACAACGACTTGAATTGATCAACTCATTCAAGCTTGCTCTCTCTCTCTCTCTTATGTTATAATAGTTATCATGAATTACTGTTGAATGTTATGGGAAAGAAGAAAAGGTTTTATTGGAGGCCTATTTGATCCCCCAATCTCTTTCATACACACACACACACACACACACACACACACACACAAAAGAAAAAGTTTTATTGGAGGCCTGTTTGATCCTCCAATCTCTTTCACACACACACACACATACACACACACACACACAAACATACTCCCAAAACCCCCTCCTGGGAGACTCTGCTAAGTGGCCACTTTATCTAAGGTCATAAATCCTTTAGAGTTCCTGCAATGACTGTAACTTTCCCAAGGACACTGCAAGGTGGTGACAGGGGAGCACATAGCTAGGCAGCATCGGATGGTGGTCTTTAGGATGACTTTGGAGATCAAAAAGGGGAAGAGAGTGAAGGCAGGGCCAAGGATCAAATGGTGGAAGTTGAAGAAGGAAGACTGTTGTGTGGAGTTCAGGGAGGAGTTAAAACAGGCACTGGGTGGTAGTGAAGAGTTGCCGGATGGCTGGGCAACCACTGCAGAAATAGTGAGGGAGACAGCTAGGAAGGTACTTGGTGTGTCATCTGGACAGAGGAAGGAAGACAAGGAGACTTGGTGGTGGAATGAGGAAGTACAGAAAAGTATACAGAGGAAGAGGTTGCTGAAGAAGTGGGATAGTCAGAGAGATGAAGAAAGTAGACAGGAGTACAAGGAGATGCAGCGTAAAGCAAAGAGAGGTGGTGAAGGCAAAGGAAAAGCATATAGCAAGTTGTATGAGAGATTGGACAGAAAGGAAGGAGAAAAGGACTTGTACCAATTGGCTAGACAGAGGGACCAAGCTGGGAAGGATGTGCAGCAGGTTAGGGTGATGAAGGATAGAGATGGAAATGTGCTGACAAGCGAGGAGAGTGTGTTGAGAAGGTGGAAGGAGTACTTTGAGGGGCTGATGAATGAAGAAAATGAGAGAGAGAAGGTTGGATGATATGGGAATAGTGAATCAGGAAGTGCGGAGGAAGTGAGGGCAGCCATGAAGAGTGGAAAGGCAGTTGGTCCTTATGACATGGAGGCATGGAGATGTTTAGAAGAGATGGCAGTGGAGTTTTTGACTAGATTATTTAACACAATCTTGGAAAGTGAGAGGATGTCTGAGGAGTGGAGAAGAAGCGTACTTTTACCGAGTTTCAAGAATAAGGGTGATGTGCAGAGCTGTAGCAACTACAGAGGTATAAAGTTGATCAGCCACAGCATGAAGACAGGAAAGAGTAACAGAAGCTAGGTTAAGAGGAGAGGTGACGATTAGCGAGCAGCAGTATGGTTTAATGCCATGAAAGAGCACCACAGATGTGATGTTTGCTTTGAGAATGTTGATGGAGAAGTATAGAGAAGGTCAGAAGGAGTTACATTGTGTCTTTGCGGATTTAGAGAAAGCATGTGATAGTGCCGAGAGAGGAGGTGTGGTATTGTATGAGGAAGTCAGGAGTGACAGAGAAGTATGTAGGAGTGGTGCAGGATATGTATGAGGGCAGTGTGACAGTGGTGGGGTGTGCAGTATGAATGACAGATGCGGTGGAGGTGGGATTACATCAAGGATCAGCTCTGAGCCCTTTCTTGTTTCCAATGGTGATGGACAGGTTGATGGGCGAGATCAGGCAGGAGTCACTGTGGACTATGATATTCATGGATGACATTGTGATGTGTAGTGAGTAGGGAGCAGGTTGAGGGGGGCCTGGAGAGGTGGAGGTATGCAATGGAGAGAAGAGGAATGAAAGTCAGTAGGAGCAAGACGGAATACATATACGTGAATGAGAGGGAAGACAGCAGAATGGTGAGGATGTAAGGAGTAGAGGTGATGATGGCAAATGAGTCAAGTCAATTTTATTTGTATAGCCCAATATCAAAATTACACATTTGCCTCAGTTGGCTTTACAGCAACAAAACATCCTCTCCTTAGACCCTCGCATCAGGTAAGAAACAACTCCCTAAAAAAACCCTTTAACAGGGAGAAAAAATAGGAAGAAAACTCAGGGAGAGCAACAGAGGAGGGCTCTCTCTCCCAAGAGGGACCATATGCAATGGATGTTGTGTTTACACAATTTACAAAATACAACATTGAAAGAGGATAACAGAATTATAATGGAATGATAAAATATATGAAGAATACAATGAAGAGGATGCCAAGCAGTGTCCAGAGGCCACTGGAATGGCCAAGCACCTAAGGCATGCGACCAGCATCACCATGTAGACCAGATAAAAAATTTTAAAAAATCTCACTGCTGGAGTTGAAGAACTAATTTTGTTTAGGATCTCATTAACTTTATTGCAGAAAAAGTCTAGAAACTCATGGGTCGTGAATGGTGAGCAGCTAATAGACAGCTGCTTTTTAGTAAGTTTAGATACAGTGTCAAAGAGAAATCTGGGGTTATGTTTATTAATATTGATTAAGTGAGCGAGATGTGCTGCTTTTACAGCAGATAAAGCACACTTGTATTTCAATAAACACTCATGCCACAATAGGTAAAAAACTTACAATTTTGATTTTTGCATTTACTCTTGCAGGCCTGCTTAAGAGCACGTGTCTCATCTTTAAACCAGGATGTAGGCCTCTTTAGTCACCTAACTCTGGTACTGAGAGGTGCAACTGAATTGAGGAGACTAGGGAGGGCCACATTTAAGTCACTAGTGAAATTTTCAGAGTCTGTCTCTACAGTGAAAGGAGCCAAGACTAAAGGCAGCTGCTGGCCAAATGCAGCTACAGTGGAGGGACCAATGTGGCGAGTGGCAATTACATCTGTGCCGACATTAATGGGACAGCCCAATAATGCTTTAGATTTAATGAGAAAATGATCTGACACAGCAGATGTGGTTGGCATGTCATTTAGATCAGAAGCAGCTACCCATTTAGATAAAACCAAATCAAGGGTGTTACCACTGCAATGAGTCGACTCTTGAACAACCTGAGCAAACCCAAAAGCACCATAAAAGCTTTACTTAGAGGATCAGCAGCCTTATTCAGATGAATATTGAAATCACCAAGAATTAGAATCTCATCAGAATGAGTAACAAGACCTGAGACAAATTCTTCAGGAAATGGTGAGTAAGAGCCAAGAGGTCAATAGAGTATCACAGTCTGGACTGAGCTGAGCCTAGTCATGGCTGAGGGAGATGGATCCAGAACAAGGACCCCAAAAGACTGGAATTTAGATTCAAGTCTAGAAGTCAGATTGAAAATAGACATACATTAAAAAACCCCACCTTGTTTATTTCCCTGAGCTACATGGGCATAAGTATAGTCAGGTGGGGAAGCTTCATTTAAGGGAAGGAAAACATTTGGTTTCAGCCATGTTTCATATAACCCAATCATACTGAAACTATGTTCAAGAATCAGATCATTTTTTTTAGTAAGGCTTTGGTAGACAATGATCTGATATTTATGAAACCAAATTTAATCATCTTGTGGAAGTGATCAGTAGTAGGCAGAACTTTAGAGCTACCTAAATGTGAAATATTAATTGGAATTAGACACCTTGTATTATTAATTGATAATTTTGACGACCAACGCTTTGGACGATGTGATCACACTTTTGATACCATTAGATGTTTGGTTCAGTACTTTATTAGGTCCTTTGTTGCACATTTCACCACCACCAGTGGTAGGAATGATTATTAGATTATTGTGATTCACACATTTAGGACAGGAGAGCTTGGGAGCAGTACGACAGGGTACGGAGACGGTCACAATGTTATAGACTGATAATCTACACTATGAGAAATTCCCTGACTAAACATACTAACTAAACTAGTTGACTCCACATCCACACTAGATTTAAACCTAGCAGGCTCTCTAATCACCTGCAACCTGCTAATGATAAATCCCTAGTATCAAACTAAACATTGACAGTAATTTGCTAGACAAAAGATCGGCGGCGTCCCCAGTAGCCGTCCACCTTCAGCAGGTAAGCAAACGGATGAGTTTAAATACTTGGGATCAACTGTTCAAAGTCAAGGGGAGTGTGGAAGAGAGGTGAAGAAGAGAGTGCAGGCAGGGTGGAGTTGGTGGAAAAGAGGGTCAGGAATTATCTGCAACAGAAGGGTACCAGCAAGAGTGAAAGGGAAGGTTTACAAGATGGTAGTGAGACCAGCTATGTTGTATAGTTTGGAGAAGGTGGCATTGATGAAAAGACAGGAGGCAGAGATGGAGGTGGCAGAGTTGAAGATGCTAAGATTTTTGTTGGGAGTGATGAAGATGGACAAGATTAGGAACGAGTTTATTACAGGAACAGCCCAGGTTGGATGCTTTGGAAACAACGCAAGAGAGACAAGATTGAGATGGTTTGGACATGTACAGAGGAGAGATGCTGGGTATATTGGAAGAAGGATGCTGAAGAGTGAGCTGCCAGGCAAGAGGAAAAGAGGAAACCCAAAGAGGAGGTTTATGGCTATAGTGAGGGAGCACATGCAGCGATTAGCAACAAGGAGAAGAAGAAGGAGCAGGAGGAGGAGGATGACTAACTTTCCCTAGTTAAATTATGTACATGTCTGAATTAATGTGAATTAACTGTTTAACCATCTAGATTGAACATTAAAACTTGAACCTTATTCCTACTGCACTTCATTCTGGAAGTAGAGCTCTAGTCACTCCCGGCGGGGAAGTGACTATGTTTTCATTCTATTTTTTTCTTTGTATTTTATTTTTATAGTACCCGTCTTTTAATTATATTACTCGTTTTGATTACTATTGCAAAGTACAGTGTATGTACTTTGTACTCTTTAATTATATTTGCTATATGATTGTTCCTATTTTTATTTACTCTCTAAATTATATTTTACATGGTTGTTCCTCTTGTTTTTTTTTGTGTAAAGCACACTGAATTGCCCTGTGTACGAAATGTGCTGTTGTGGAGTTAGAAAACAACGAGACAGGAGACGTGAGAGCAGACGTAGTCGAGGTAGTTTACTAGCTCCAACTTAGCATGTCATACATTCAACGACACTGAACTCTGAACCGGAAGCGGAAGTGCATTATCTGACCCCTCGCCTCTTCCCTTAAAGGTACACCGTCCTCTTAGGTGAATGTCTCTCGTTATATAAATGTGGGTCACCACACTGTATAAATAAACTTGCTTGCTAGTAATGCAGTTAATTTTACTCAGCAATGTTTTCATGAAAAATAATTCATCTCAAGTCAAGTCAGTGTGATATAAATGAATGAGTTGTTAAAATTAAGATTGAGTGCATTGTTTCCACTCAGTGTTCACGCATTAACGTTACACCGGAGAATTTGCTTTGGGTGGTGGGAAGCTATTGCACTTAACAGTAAGGTAACGAGTGGCGCTATCACTTCACTTCACCTGGTTCACTGTCTTGGCCCTTTCAGACACAACGAAGTTTGCGTTGCACGCCGCTGGGTCCAGCGCACATCTGAAAGTCGTGGAGAACAGAGCAAAATAGACAGTTTTCAAAACTGCTAGCACGGCCGCGATTTGCTCGAAATAGCGAAAGATCGTGGCGCGGCGCAAGATACTGGAAATAATGGGTTTCTGAGAGCAGTGGCGTCTCGTTGTGTCCGAAAGGGCCTTCTCTCCACTGTTCCGCTCCACCCCGTGTGTGTGTGGGGGGGGGTGCTGGGCCCGCCTTTATTGAAATAGAGAGCAGAGGAGAGTTGGAGAAACTAGAGTGACCATAAATGACAGTAATAAGCAGCCTACCGGTACGCGAGTTTTCGTCAGGGTTAGAGCCAATGTAATGATCGCTGACAAGGCGTCCATTTTAGTGACGTAATACTTCCGTTGCGGGGAAAGTTCCGGTTTTATTATGGTATTGGGGCGACGCTAGTGTGAACCGTCGTCACCAATTTTGTGTAATAATCCGCTTTTCGGTGCTGGAACCATGACCTATATCACAACAATGTCTTTCGTCAATAGAACTACAGCTAAGGTATGAAGATTTTTCTTTGTCTGGTATTCATCCCTTCCACTCTATTGACTCCGCGGAGATCCCCGATCTCGACACCAATCATATAGCCCTTTTTGACCAAAGTGGCTCAGGTTCAGGCAGCGGTTCCGTTCAGGATTCTGGGAACCTTGGTGTTGTGTGGCGAACCGGGCCCGCGTTTCGACCCGTTTTTAGCGAAACCGTTGTACGTCATCGACGGGGGACTTTATGCGTCGCACACCGGATGTAAACATTAGCTACATCCCACTGAAACCCACTAGCTAGCAATAATATGGCATTGTGGCGAATGCGTGGCAGCCACTCGCATTTTTTAGCCGCAAACTGCGGGATAGCGAGCGCAAGTACAGCGTTTTTGACCGGGAGTTGTTGGCACTGCACCTTGCAATCCGGCATTTCCGCTTCCTGCTGGAGGGTCGCCCATTCACGGCGTATGTGGATCATAAGCCGCTGACTTTTGCCATGTCCAAGGTGACTGAGCCGTGGTCTGCTCGTCAACAGCGCCACCTAGCGGCCATCCCCGAGTTCACAACGGACATTCAGCATTGTGGCCGGGAAGTCCAACCCTGTTGCTGATTGTCTGTCGCGTGTGCTTGTGTGTCCTGTGCACCTCGGTGTGGATTTCTCCGCTATGGCTGCCGACCAGCCCAGCGACCCGGACGTCCTTGCCCTTAGGTCAACGTAAACCACGCCCCCAGCTCACAGTCCTGCTGGGTGAGAGGCATAGCCCCTAGTGTCCGCCACACAGCCCCCCCCCCCCGAACACCCAGAAGGGACTCCTGGAAAGAAAATTAGTGTCTCACTGGAGGCTTAAGCAGCCTGCCATAACGGCTGCGCCGTCCCTCAGCCGAAACAGTAGGTGAAACACAGTCCAAAGCCGGCTGAGAAGCAGAATGCTGAACCCGTGAAGACACCGCCGGGGTCCTGGAAGGAGGACGATCACGTCGGGGTCACCAATGTGGCAGGAATGAGGAAAAACACAGGAGACCAAGGCGAGTTTGATGTTTATTCCTTGACTCCAAAAACAAACTGCAGCAGGAACAACCCTGCACCGGCGAGCCCGGGAACGTAAACCACGCCCCCAGCTCACAGTCCTGCTGGGTGAGAGGCATAGCCCCTAGTGTCCGCCACACAATCATATTATTACATCGTCCAGCTCTACTTTTGGACAACTCCTTTTTTATCGTCTCGGTAGTCCTTCTCAAGTATTTCAACTTGTTGATGTAAACTACTAATAAGACACGTTAGCCCCTAGCTAGCGGATTTGATCCTTTAGCCGAGCGGTTAGTGATGTCGCGTTGTGGCGCAGTACACTTCGTATCGAATCCCGCACCGGGCAAGAAAATAACCGGTTACATTGATAATGCGTTCGAGTGAACCCATTCTTGACCATCTCTTCTACTAATTCGCCATACAGCTCACTCTTTCTCGTGCTACTCTCTAGTTTTCCCCGAAACTCGGGAGATGCCCTGATAACAACCAAACACTGAGCGCCCATTTCCGCCAACAGGGGACGGGTTCGGTGCCGGTTCACAATCCCTTTTTGAACGGTTCGAAGCATTTCGACCAAAAATAAATTGGTTGCGAACCCGAAAAGTTAGTTCCGAACAGGCACCAAAAAATAGCAGTTTTTTCAGCGCGAACAGTGACGACATCAATGGGCGCGTGACATTCCAGAGGAAGAAGAGAGGAGATAGCCTAACGGTAGATAATGGCGGAATCGGCAGATAACAAGGGTGCCTAGTGGTCAACTGAGGAAACTCAGTGTTTGGTTGTTATCTAGGCATCTCCCGAGTTTCAGGAAAAACTAGAGAGTAGCACGAGAAAGAGTGAGCTGTATGGCGAATTAGTAGAAGAGATGGCCAAGGATGGGTTCACTCGAACGCAAGAACAAATGACCAGCAAGTTAAAAAAACAAAACTTGAGAAGGACTACCGAGACGATAAAAAAGAGTTGTCCAAAAGTGGAGTTGGACGATGTAATAATATGATGCCATATTGTTGCTAGCTAGTGGGTTTCAGTGGGATGTAGCTAATGTTTACATCAGGTGTGCAACGCACATAGTCCCCCGTTGATGACGTACAACGGTTCCGCTAAAAACTGGTCGAAACGCGGGCCCGTTCGCCATACAACAGGTTCTCAGAATCCTGAACGGAACCGGTGTCTGAACCTGAGTACTTTGGTCGAAAAGGGCTAAGAGTCGGCCTCTCGAGTTTCCTCAGCTGACCGCTGCGCACCCTTGTTATCTGCCAATTCCGCCATTATCTACCGTTAGGCTATCTCCTCTCTTCTTCCTCTGGAATGTCACGCGCCCATTGATGTCGTCGCGGTTCGCGCTGGAAAACCTGCTATTTTTTGGTGCCGGTTCGGAACTAACTTTTCGGGTTCACAACCAATTTATTTTTGATCGAATTGCCCTGAACCGTTCAAATAAAGGGCTTGCGAACCGGCACCGAACCCGTTCCCTGTTGGTGGAAAAGGGCAGAGGCAGATTAGGGTGAGTTCAACTCACTTTGTCATTTTGTTATGATCAATCGTTTCGGACCTCTTGTTAATAAATATACCAATTTAGAGCAAGCCGTTGCTGTGCGTATCTTCATCTGAGAGGTGACGTAATTACTATCTCTATTTGTGTTTGTGTGTTTCTTTGGGGCAGAGGTATAGATCCCTGAATTGAGAGTTCACAACCTTCAGATCTGTGACTGATTAATTCAGTTTATCTTATTTTCTTTCCTCTGGAAAGTGGTGCCCCATTTCAACGAGTGCAACATTTGATTCATAGTGTAGAACGCTACACTACTGAAAGCTTTATTAATGTTATTAGTTGTCTACCTAACCAGTTCATATTACAAGATCATACACCACAGCTTGATAAACGTTACACGAAGCCCTGACTAAAGCATGCTAGAGCACATCGAGCACAAACAATTCCCTTCTTTGGGGGGGTTCACTATAAAACATGAAATATACAGTTTACAGTTCAGCTTAAGTAAATAGTCACTTTACCGTGTTCACTTTGTTCCTATCGAGAGACACACAGCTTACTCCAAGGGAAGTTTATTCTAAACAGGACTTGAACATAAACACATGGACTCTCCTACATAATATGCCGAAAGTGCTCATTAAACAAGGCATGCAGTGAATACTCACATTAGAAAATGGCGGCTAACATGAAACATATGCTCATAGCAACATACACTAGAATGAAACCTACAGTGGGAAATCACTTGTGGTAAAAGCAGAAAATGCCACAAGTACTATTCTAAGTTCCCTTGGCATCAACTGGGTAAGTCAGTAACATAAATATGAGACAGGCAATATACACACAGAACTTGTAAACATGACAGACCCCAGGGCTTAAGCACAGGATGAATTACAAACAGAATTCACTGTCATTTAATTACTGATGTTAAATAACAGCAAAAGCCACCTATGTAGATATCTTATATGTTATTAATAGTAATCGTACAAGAATCCTATACTAACACCGGTGCCTGCATTAATATGAAAATTATTTGGAAAATGATTTGATGTGCAAGTTTTTTTTTTTTTATAAAAATGGTCGTTTCTGAATACAAAATTAGCAGAAACATAAAATGTATACTATAGTAGCTGCAACCAATAACAAGCATCTTAATGTGTCAAAATTAATCATAATGAACACAATCAACTGGATTGATGAATTAAAAAAGGAGTAAAATGTTAGTTTATGGGTTGTTTACCCCTTTCTTTGCCTGGTTCACGATGCTGCTGCCCAGAGTATCGACACCCCACTTCCTGCCTGATGGCTGATTTGGTTGACCCGTCCACGTACGCAGTCCAACGTAAAGAACACTACTGTGCCATTACGCACCTGAAAGGATGCTCGCAGTCCCATGCTGGCCCACTGGCTGCCTTCTGGCATCTGGCCACCCACCTGCTGGGCCAGGGGGACAGGTCTACCGCCCTCAGCAACCCTCTCCCCTTCTCGTAACCCTTCTGTTTTACTTTGCCTGAGAAGAGTCACCTTTAGCAGGTTGCAGGAGTGGATGAGTTTCAGGTCCAGAGCCAAACTGGCGGTCCCACTCTCCTTGAAGACAAAGTCCCGTCTTTGGTCTGTGGATCCCTTCCCTGGGAGTGCCACCTGGGACACCTGGGGGCTTGTCTGGCGAAAGAACAATGGCTTGTTGCGGACGGCTCCGGCAGGCAGACCGGTAGGAGCCAAGGATGCGGTGAGGGAGGACGAGATGGCGGCCGGAACCCATACCAAGCTGAGGGTACTGATTCCAGTCTCATCACCAAAGTAGCGGACGTTGCACTGAGCTGGGGTGAGGATCTCAAAACCCAGTGTGTCCCCAGGGTCAACCTTAGCCGCTCCAGACAAAGAGATAGACGTGTCTCGGTAGTGGACACCGGGCTTGAAGGTGCGGGACAGTTCCACGCCTGTCCCATTGCGGCTGAGGTACGCCAACAGGTGGAAGCCCTCGTTCACGCAGGCCTGGCCCATGGAGTACACAGCCTGCTGAAATACGAAGCGCACTGTTCCGCTCTCCGCAAAACGCACCCCACGTCCATCGTGAGTCAGGCCCACCACGTAGGGGTCAGAGGTCGAGGTAGTGCGGAATACTGGCCGGTAGTTGGTGTGGTAGTGTGCAGACGCCACTGCCTGTGCTGTCATGGCAACCGCTCCCGTATCATGGGACAGCCAGAGGAGGCTGAGCGTAGCCGCCGAGGGGTCATACAGCTCTAGCCCCTCATGACTGTGATTACAGTGGTGGCTGGCACTTCTGAGGAGTAGGGAGATCATGTGACCTGGAGCGACCTCTGCCACTCCGCTAATGCTCACGCTCTGGAGCGACTTCCCCTCCCTCTGCTCAACTCTGACACCGCTGAGGTCACGAGCTTCAGAGCTGTCGGTGTTATTCAAACGCAAACACACTTGGATGAAGCTGCGACAGCCGTGAGCCAGGGAGAGGTTTTCATCCAGCCACACCAGGCCATGTTGCCGGAGCACCAGGCGACCATCCTCAGCCGACACAAGACCCCCATCCCTTCTCCCTTGGATTCGAAGTTGGATACTGGGGGTCGCGTGACCTGGCAAAAAGCCTCTCGCTGTGGGCAAACTCACATCTCCAGCCCAGGACAGAGAGAGGGCGCTGTCTCTAGCAGTAGGGATGGAGCAGATGGTGTCGGTGGTGTAGGCACAGGGTGCGGCCACGGGGTCTTCATCACATTCAGAGCAGGCCTGACACTCGTCCATCTCTGCATTATAGAAGTAGGCGTGGCCACACATTCCTGAGTTGGCATCACGCTCTGTCATTCCCTGGCATCTGAATCCACCTGATAACAACAAACCAGGTGGAAAAGGAGGAGGGTAGGTTGGATTCAATACAATCTTCTTTACTTACAGATAATGTTGGGTAGATACATCTTTAAATATAAATAATAGTTATTTATCAAGAGGAAAAGGGTGGAAAGTAAGCAAACTCTAAGGGAAACAATCACAATTTTCATCATTATCTCTATACTCCTTTAGCAGCCATAATACTGAGCAGTCTTCTGTATTTCTGAAATACCGCCAAAATTGTGCTTACCTGTGACATCACTTCACAATCTGTGAAGATGAAAACTTGCTTTCTGGTTTACCAATATACTGCATATCATCATTATTTGCATTTTGGCATATTCTTATGCAAATAGAAATGCTACATAGCATTGTGGAGCCTATCGGCAAACCAGGACATCCACAGATTGTCTGCCAGTGACAACATGGTGGCGTTTCAGAGACACACAGAAGACTGCTCAGTACTATGGCTGCTAAAGGAGTGATATCACTAGTATATATATATATATATATATGTGTGTGTGTGTGTGTGTGTGTGTGTGTGTGTGGGAGAGAGAGAGAGAGAGAGAGAGAGAGAGAGAGAGAGAGAGAGAGAGAGAGAGAGAGAAAGAGATTATGTTACAACAACAATCGTGATTGTTTCCCTTTAAAGAGCAACTAAACCCCATACCATGATGCTTGCTCATCAGCTGTTGTCAGTGAGTAAACATTGAAAGCAACCAATTGTTTTGTCATTGCTGGCACAGAAATATATCTAAATCAAATGGACCCATCATTATTCTCATTAGCTGCAGCTTTATTTATCCTGCTATGTTTACATAGCTGGTTTCTCAGTTTTAGATACCATGGTAGCAAATTCACCAAAGTGGTATAGGCTTTAGTTGTTCTTTGAGCTTATCTGACAGAAAAAGTAGAAGAAAAATTTGGGAGCCATTGCAGATTACTTTCTTGATAAATTCTCTTTACCTGGAGTGTTGAGACATTTCTGATGATCACCACACAGATGTGTTATTTCTAGGCATTCATCTCTGTCCTGTAACAGTAATTTCACAAATGAAGAATTGTTTCATGTTTATACATAATTACTGGCATTCTGAGTGAGCAGTCGGCTGAACATTTATAGAAAGTCATTAATTTTCACCTCAGGCATATATGAGATTCAACGCATATTGTCCTATGCAATTGTTATAATACTTGCATTTTTTCGTTCATTTCCCATCATCTGTATCTTTGCACTGATTGATTTCTAACTCCGTTATAAACATATTTCAGTGCACTCACATGGGACTTTCTGGCTCCCCATAAGTAGGTGTAGCACTAATACACACCTGGCAGATCCTGTCTGCATGGACAGAACATTGTGCGACCAGGAAGAAGCCGGCAGGACAGACTGTGCACCTCTCACAACGAGGATGACCGCTGCTGAAACCACAGTACTCTTCAGGACCGCAGCTACCGCAGGCCAGCAGGGAGCGCCCCACCTGTTGACATTCAACGTGGAGTGAGATACAGAGAGGTGACAAATGAAAGGAAAAACCTGAATGCTTGACCCCTACAGTGAGGTGGTTTGGGGTCTCTGTTATGCAGTGGGGGACATTTTCCTGGCATGGTTTGGGTCCACGTGTGCCCTTAGAGGAAAGGGTCACTGCAAATCAATACAAAGTTATTCTGAATGATCACCTTTATCCTATGATGAAATATTTCTATCCTGATGGGGGGGTGGTCTCTACCAGGAGGACAATTCCCCCATCCACAGGGCACAAGGGGTCTCTGAATGGTTTGATGAGTATGAAAATGATGTAAGTCATATGCTAAGACCTTCACAGTCACCAGATCTCAACCCAATTGAACACCTATGGTAGATTTATGTGTTAGACAGCGCGTTCCACCACCATCATCAAAACACCAAATGAGGGAATATCTTTTGGAAGAATGGTGTCCGTTATTCCAGTAGAGTTCAGAGACTTGCAGAATCTATGGCAAGGAGCACTGAAGCTGTTCTGGAGGCTCCTGGTGGCCCAATACCTTACTTAAGACACTTTATGTTGGTTTTTCCTTTCATTTGTCACACATTTGTATACTATATCCATACAGATTTTTTTTATGTGAATTACACATAAAAAAGTATTCTGTTAAACTTGGTTAAGTAGGTAGCCAAGATATCATGTTTCTAAGGTTGGTTAAGTGAGGTGATGTTACATTAGACTGGGTTAGGTTAGATCAGACTACAATTTTGAGGATTCAAGAATGCGTTTCATAGACACCAGCTCTGTGTGTGCTGAGGAGTGCACCCCCATTATTTATGTCCCCAGCCCTCTACTCCCCCCTAAAATCCCCCAAAATGAAACAAAAAAAATAAATATGACAAGAAATTGTTGAGTGGCAGAACATCTGTTAAGGCCTGGAGTGAGATTGGTTATGTTGCCAACCGTCAAATTAAAGAAACCAAACACGCAAATTTGTGACTTTAACTTTGTAACTTTACCGAACATGTGACTTTTCCCTCCCCCCCTTTTTCTCCCCAATTGTATCTGGCCAATCACACCGCTCTCCAAGCCATCCTGGTTGTTGCTCCACCCCCTCTGCCGATCTTGGAAGGGCTGCAGACTACCACATGCCTCCTCGGATACATGTGGAGTCACCAGCCGCTTCTTTTCACCTGACAGTGAGGAGTTTCGCCAGGGGTACATAGCATGTGGGAGGATCAAACTATTCCCCCAGTACCCCCCCTCCCAACAGGCACCTGACTAACTAGGGGAGGCGCTAGTGCACTAACCAGGACATGTACCCATGTCCGGCTACCCACCCACAGACACAGCCAATGGTGTCTGTAAGGATGCACGACTAAGCCGGAGGTAACACGGGGATTTGAACCAGCGATCCTCATGTTGATAGGCAATGGAGTAGACTGCCACACCACCCGGATGCCCTGTGTCAATGAATACTGACTGATGAATTGAATGTAGCATATATTGCAGCAGTTTCCCAATTTGACACAATTTGATCAATTTAATGTAATTTGATTAAGTGTTGGGAAATGAAATATTTCACAGACATTCTTGATTTGACATTCATATTTCAGCTGAAGTCGCTCACCTCCATGACACTGGCCTCCATATCCACCTTGTGCACAGCGAAGGCCTGCTGTGTGTGGTGGGCCCTAACCTGGCCCCTGAGGGTCGTTATGTGGCTGTCTAGCTCTCCCTGTAGGTCCTGGAAAGAAGTCTGTTTGATGCTCTCCAGCAACATGCTGTATTGAGCCTTCACCTGGAACCAGTAAAATACAAATACTTCTATAGCTCAGTGGAATATCTCATTACTGTCATTAATGATACAGTGGCAAATAAAAAGACTGGTAAACTCCTACAACCAACTACTAATACAGACAGCATTTTCTGAAAAGCATTTTTTTATGTATGTTCCCATTGAAATACATTATTTTCTATCAATTACACCAAATTGATACCGCTTACTCTGATGTATACTATTAAACTGTGGAATGTAGATTCAAATGAGATATTAAGTTGTTCAAACGAGATACTAAGTCCTTTAAATGTGATATTAAGTCATTCAAACAAGATACTAAGTCATTCAAACGAGATATTAAGTTGTTCAAATGAGAGAGTAAGTTTCAAATGGAATAATGCCTCAAAAAACAAACAAAACAAAAAAACAAAGCCTCCTCGATACTCCTCCCCACCCCCTTTTTTGCCCTCCATGTCCTTCAGAGCCTTTTGGAAGTCTTCAAAGTAATCAAAACCCTGTTAGCTTCAGGTCTCCTTTGAAACATCTGGCGGGGGACTACAGATAAAAACTAGCCCTGTGGCTAATTCTGATACATTTGCTGCAAATATTAATCCCACTGTCTCTCTTTTAAATGAATTAAATGCTGCTGTTGCTCTGGCGTGCACCAGACTGCCACTCGATCTTCCCTGCTTTGCTGCTGCACACACACACACACACACACACACACACACACACACACACACACACACACACACACACACACACACACACACACACCTGTCCCAATCTGTCCTCTGTGAATAGATTATATAATTGATCTATCGATCGCTCTCATGCGCATTACTAATGTACGCTCAGAAATTAAAACTACAGTGAAACTTAAATTCTTCAGTTTGGGCCAAGCTGTCCTGTGTTTACTGCCAGGTTAACAGTGTTTGTGAAGAGTAGTGGACACTTCTAAAGGACATGGAGGTGTGTAAAACATTATATTGTGGTGATACACAATTGAGGGTAGATTCACCAGGGGCTGCTGCTCCTTTAAAGGCAGACGTTCGGAGTGCTGACATAGGCACTGCTTAGAGTTTCCGGGGTGGAGCCATGTTTGCAGCAGCCTAGCGGTTAGCTGGTTGTCACAAGAGATTGTGCTGTATCGGTGTCGTTTTGTGTGGCGAGTAAACGGAATTGACTCGAGTCGACCTCTCCATCTCCTCATCCCTGCACTCCCACAATATCAACAAAGAAATGGAAACGGATGATCCGCTGTGGCGACTCCTAATGGGAGCAGCCGAAAGTAGTAGTAGTAGTAGTAGTAGTAGTAGATTTTGCTGTCCAACAAGTTTCCACTGGAAACTGCTGACACTCTAGGTATTAAAATTTGATTGATTTCATAACACACCTATAAAGTCCATCCATTATCCAAACCACTTATCCTGCGCTCTGGGTTGCGGGGATGCTGTAGCCTATTCCAGTAGTCATTGGGCGGCAGGCAGGGAGACACCCTGGACAGGCCACCAGGCCATGTCAATTACATGATATACCCTTCTATAGTATTTCTATGATCAGTTCGCTGACAGAGACTTCCCCTATCAGCCAATCACTGTGAGCATAGGAAGTAAGCTCATTCATGAAACACACAATGAGGTCAACACCACCTATTCTCTTAGCTTTAGAGTTCTCAGAATTCCTTAGTAAACGTTGGTCTTAGCAGCTTTGTGAATAGGTTTTAAGTGGGCAGTCTTAGCTAGGAACTTTTTGTGCTAGTTAGGAGAAAATGCTGCGTGAATGTGGCCCCTGGTCTTTATCCCAGGTCCTTTAAGCTGATGGACATCTCCCTACTCACTACACCCACACCCACCCACTGTCATCCTCCACAATAGTGTCATCATTAACATGATAACAGCAGTCATACTTGGTCCATCTGTTCGTACATCCTCCTCTGTTGCTCCAGTATTTCTCGCTGCTGACTGACCAGCGCCCCCTGCTGTTCATTCAGGAGCCTTTGCAGCTCTTTGACCTCGTCCTGCTGCCCCCGCAGGGCCTCCACCAGCTTCTCCTGACCTTTAGCCAGCTGCAGCTGCAGCACCAGGGCATCCTCTGAGGGAACCTCATTGGAGCCTATAGCAGAAGGGAGGAAGGGAAGAAATGATTATGAGACTAATGGTACAATTTGCGACTGACAAGATGAGTGTGTGATAATCATTTGTTGTACTTTCAGCCATACTCTGACAAGGATGATGTGCTACCATAAATTTAGACGTAAACATAACTGTCAGATTTTGTGCCTTTATACCGACCTGGTTTCATGTCACATGTCAGCTGTATCCCAGAGGGTGATGTGCCAAAGTCCTGATGCTCCCCAAGAAATTGCGCCGCTCTGTCCGTAACGTGAACCGGGGAAGAGTTGCTTCCTCTTCCGTCTTCCCCATTTGCTGTACAGCCATCGCCAACACACATCCTGGGCTTTTGTCGCATCCGGAGCGGTAGTTTACATTCAATCCCTTTACACTCCTTGGCACTGTCCATACCCGTTGGTCGCGACGAGATGCCATTCTGACAGTTACCACCTGCGCGTTAGGGGGACCAAATGCAAACGGCCCAAAATGCAGGAAAACAGCAAGACAATGCGGGACAGATTTATAACTTAAACTCTTTGTTGGTTAGCAATGAAAAAAAAGGCCTAAAATGTTGATATAATGTGCATCGGGCTTGATCATCCTGCAGCTAACAGGATGCTGATGTTAGCTTCTGAGTCGCAGCTTCTGATTCGGCATTTAAGGGCCCGTTAGGGGAAACCTAATTTACAGTGCTGAGTGACTGATCCTCCATTTTCTGCACCTCTTACTGTTGTGAAAGAATCTCAGACAATTTAGGTAAAGTCTTAAGTCTTAACTTAAGTCTTAACTGTCTGGACCTCACTCTCAGATTCATGAAACCTCTATTCTATTTGTGAAAATGGGAAAAGGGGGGATTTCACTGCTTTTTTTTTCACGTCTACACAACAGGTCCTGATCAAAAATCACATACAGACTGGTCAAATCTGGACTAGCTTATTGCAGAGAAGCCAGAGACTCATTAAAACACAGTTTCAGATTTGTGAAACCAATATTTAAAAAATATATATATATATATATATATATATATATATATATCATTCCCTCCTAGCGCTGCAATCGCTCGTAGTATATCTGGGAAATGTTTCACGCTCCATCTGTTAGAGATCGCTCGCTGTAGAGGTGTAAGGCAGGCAGGCAAAAGCTAAAAAAAACATAGCATAGTTCAAAATCACAACTGCAGGTAGGCAGATTCAGGCACAGCAAACGACTAGCAGACACGATCCAGAGTGTGGCAAATGACTTGGTGCTGCTGTGCAGGTCTACACTACAAAGTCTTTGGATTATGGTGCGAGGTCAGGTGACTGGCAAAGGTGGGAACATGATGAGGACAACTGGTGGGCGGGAGAAGAAGAGTAGGGTCTGAAATGATGGTAGATGTTAGGGGACAGATAAACAAGATGAGTTAAATGATTTCTAAATCAAATGTCGGTAATTGGGACAAAGTATTGACAGAAAGCTCTTCATAAACATGTCTTCATATATTGATTAAATGAAGAACAAGCACACTAATGGCTGAATTATGGTACTTCTCACACAGGCCACGGCAAAGGCTCTGGCAAAAGTGATGAAAAGGACATTGGCAGAAGCAGTGAGAGAGGTTGACCATGGCCTGTTAGAGGAAAGGTGAGAGAACAACAGTAATTCTTGTTTGGAAGAAGAATTTGAAGAGTAAATTAACCAACTGATCAAACTATGAAGATACTGTGATTGTATTTAAAAGGGTAAAAGTAACTTTTATACTGTAGCGTGCATGGATATGTAAACACGTTTGTCTTTGGTTAACGGGTCGGACCCTTTAATCGATTGATTAACGTTGTCGCTTGCGGAGTGGGAGACACGGGTTCGCGTCCCGACTGTGGTGGTTCCGGGCTAACTCGCTACAATAGTTTTGTTTTGACACGAGAAAGACGTGCTCTTCATGGTAATCCAAAATGAAATGGAGGGACGTGGACTTCTACGGTGAAGTATTGCAACCAACAAAGGCCATTTGTGGCAATACTGTGGATCAACAAAGTCGCTATTTTTCGCATTTTCACAATAGAATAAAGGTTTCGCAAATCTGAAACTGTCTTAAAGAGTCTCTGGCTTGTCTGGGACATTCTAGTCCAGATTTGACAAGTTCACGTTTTTTGGTTTTGATCAGGACCTGGTCCAGTATGGTCTAGATGTGATATAAAAAAAGAAGCACTGAAGCGGGGTTCAGACCGCATTAAGGCCCCAGTGCAAAAAAAGAAAAGAAAACGAGGCTCGGTCGCTAAGCGCTGTAAATTAAGTTTCCCTTAACGTTCCCCTTAACTGCCGAATCGGAAGCTGCGAATCGGAAGCTAACTTCAGCGTCGTGCAGCAAACTCTTGCCCACTGTGAGTGCACGAACATACATCTTGAATAGCACATAAAGTGATCCCCATTATTTGGGATGCGGGAGCAAAGGGCGAAATAATGCCGTGCAGTACAAAGTCAAATGGGACTGGCCAGCCTACCTGCACAGTCTGGATGAAACACCTCCGCCGTCAGCGTCCTCGGGTTGGACCTCCTGGTGCCATCCGTCTGCGTAATGCCTCCTCGCTGCGGGTGGATTATCGTGTAGGGCACCAGCGGCGCGCTTTGGGCTTGTTGATTTGTGAGAGCATCCTGCTGGTAGCTTTGTGTTTGTCTGGTATGCGCCACGGGATGCGCATGCCGCCGGGAACCTGTGGCGTCCCTGCGCCCCGGGCAGTGCTCCCCGACGCAGGGTCCTCTGTTCCAGTCCTGCGCGGAGGAACAGTGCGGCCCCCTGCAGATCTCCGCCACACCCTCTGTTTTACTGAGCCACGACGTGGCATATATGAGAAACATCGCAGAGATAAGTGCCATGTTGCTCTGCAATAAGTTGAATATCAATTTCCTGCCAAGAGTTTCTGCAGAAATCCAGTCACAAGTCACTCGTGCGCATCCTCAAGCGGGGTCCTTTTGTGCATGAAATTTTCAGCTTTGTAAATACTCTGCAGTCATTTATTTACCACAAAAGCTTCCTTATTTTTGATCATTCATCCAAAATGTAATCGGCGCTAAGCACCGGGGCTTGACGGAGACTCAGCGTTTTCTTCCCATGGAGCGCGGGGCAGTTTTGCCCCTCTTGGGGAGAGCTCTGTCTCACCCACATGTGGCGCTCCCTGCTCCTAATTGGCAACAGGTTTCTCCTGTAGTCTTAAATTAAACCATAGCTTTCCCGGACATACCACTCTGCAGAGTCACCTCGTGTCTACTGATGCTGTGCATGTGGTAGGCCTATAGATATTTGGAATATTTTTGATCAGTGCTATTTTTTATCCTCAGACCGAAATTGCATTGACCTCTGGGGATGCAGGAAGAATTAGAGGATCTGGGGTTGGAAATATGATATGGGGTCCTTTGATATGCAACATTTTTTCTTCTTCTTTTCTCGTGCATGGCGACCATTCATCCCATGTGCTAATGTGTAATGGCCAAGAGGAAATCATGGATTAGCAATTCATCTGTGGTGCGTTTCAGGTCTAGGGAACCATTTGCGCTCCTTAAGACATATAGCAAATGGCAGCAAGTACAGTTCACTTTCTTTCTTTCTTTCTTTCTTTCTTTCTTTCTTTCTTTCTTTCTTTCTTTCTTTCTTTCTTTCTTTCTTTCTTTCTTTCTTTCTTTCTTTCTTTCTTGTATTGATGAACTTGTATTTTGATGGTTAGAGGTAAAATTGTGTTCTGATCGATCTATCTATCTATCTATCTATCTATCTATCTATCTATCTATCTATCTATCTATCTATCTATCTATCTATCTATCTATCTATCTATCTATCTATCTATCTGTCTGTCTATCTTGTCTATCTGTCTGTCTGTCTATTCCTAAACGATGGAGCCAGACTGTTGTTAAGTCAAAATCCAGTACATTGAAAATGGCTCATCCTCCTGTGGAGTAGAGGCTGTGTCTATCTGAAATCAGAGTGCCAGGGTAAGATCTTTAAACACACCTCTGTGGTATTACAGAATCACAGAGTCAGGGCCTTTAAAAAAGACAATACTGAGCTCGGTTGTACACTTACTCTTTATTATAACTTTATTGCCACTCTCATTTCCTTACCCTTTCCCTCTTACCTCACATGGCTTTGATTAAGGCGTTAAGCCACATTAGAAATTCAGCCACACACTTGAATGTTTTCTTGTTTTTCCTTCTTCTCACGTTCATGACAAACATCCCTCGGTAATAACGGACTCCTATATGTGAACACACATGCACATAAGCAGGCCAGTAAATCTTCCATCCCTCAGCAGTTACTTGTTATTCAGCATCTGGGATAGTTGTAAAGCAGTTAAATGAGAAAGATATTCACCAGTTAATTAGAGGCATTCCTAAGATAGTCTGTACCAAGGGCCAGCAATGGTAAAGCAATGGTAAATATTGGGAGGGTACAGAAACACATACATAAACGTACTTTACAGGCAAGACCCACTGACACACCCAGTCTGTCTGTCTCTGTCTCTCTCTTTCTTAAAAAAAAAACACACACACACACACAACTGCAACAAGTGGTATAATTATGGGGTCAACACTGGGTTGTACTCAGGGGCAGTTACTGTAATGGTTGTCTCACGCAGGAAATATTGGACCACACAGGACTCTGAGTGCTCTGTTTTCAGCTCTTTACTGGAGAGGCTTAATCACAGAGCCCCCGCGTATAGTCTTTTACCCACACCCCGCCAGGTCCATGCTAGTCACCTTGTCAACAGTGTGCTTGAAAGAAGTGAATAACTGTGATCCTTTACATGCACTAACAAGTCATTACTCACCAAGCACCGATAACAGAAGAAAAAGAGGTAGTTGTGGTTATGGGGGGGGGGGGTCCATATTTTACAGAACTGCAACTCACCGGACAGTAATTGAAGTGGGAGTGCTTCCTGGTTTCACAGGAAGCTCAGCTGATTATGTGTCGCGGTGCTCAGGCCGCTTGCGCAAGGTGCACGCGCGCAAAAGGACGCTCGCCTTCACGCGTCATCTGTTCACCCTTGATGAAGCTTGAATGATCACCAACGCAGGAAAGGTGCAAGCGCTCTGAAGCTGACGATGGAGGTAAACATTCATTTAAATAGTTCTCTTTGTTTGTTTGTTTGTTTGTTTGTTTTTTAGTCTTTAAGATATTTAGATGGTTGTCCTGGACTTTTATATTCTGAAAAAATGTTAAAGGTCTTTGTAGTGCTTAGAAGTGGATGCTTAAACATTTATTATTAATAATAATTTTAAAAAAAGCATCTGTGATATACAGCCTTCGTGTAGAGCTGCTCATCCTGGTGTGAAGATATCGGCAGGCATGTGATCGTGTTTTACATCCATCTCAGCTGTTGTGAGCGTCCACACCGAGTTCCTTTCACCGGTCCATTTTAGGGTTACACAATTATATGTAACGTTGAGGACAAACCCGTGTCCTCTCACAAAAGCCAGTGGAGGGGCTGTGGAACTAATTAGAAAACAATAAGAAGCTCTTGACCGCAAGAAACGGGAACACATGTTGGTTTACGGTCATCACGCACGGCTCTCCCTCCCCCGCCATACATATCGCACCGCTGGCGGTTTCTTGTACTTTGGGGGCATTGGAGCGGCGCTCACCTGGGGGCTCACCTCTCTGTCTTTGGGGTGAGTCCTGGTTTTGCTGATGGGCGAGAGAGCCGAGCTGGCAGACAGCTGCGGTAGCCCCGTGACGTGTGAGATGAGAGTGGGGAATGCGTTAATGAATAGTAGCTCCGGTGTGGAGTTTGCGCGGTCTGCTTTGAGGAGCAGAGGCATCACACGGAGACAAATGCGGTAAACCGTCGCCGCGACCTGGACGTGGACAAAATGCATAGACTAGATACATACACGGAGGCCAAACTCAGTGTGGTGTTTGTGAGACTTCAGAGAGCTTCGTTGCAGAAGTCGCTTTCTTACTTCCACACATGAGAAACAGAAGTCTTGTGTGGCCAGAATGGGAAACTGCACTTTTTTTGGGGGGGGGGGGGGCGCATTCTCGCTTTCATATGGAAACAATACTTTCTGCACCGCCCACCTCTCCTCTCCCTGCCCCTCCTCCCCACCTCCCCTTTGCAGCTTAATGGATAGTCTATTTACTGTGCAACATAAACACAGAGTGAGACCCCAGGACACACATCTGGGTGTGTATATGGGGAGTGGACTGGAGAGGGGGGAGAGGTACAAAGAGGGGCGAGGGAGGGGGAAAAATGTTATGAGAGGCTCAAGTGCCACTTACATACAAATAAACGGTATAGTATATGATAACATGTGCACCTTGTATAGCACCAGCAATGGCTCTAGTGCATGAAACATTTCATTATCAAGTTTAAACATTGTCAAACAGATGGCCTCTGTATTCTTCAAATGTTTAAAGTTGCCTGGGTTTTCACTATAGGGATGTTTAGTCTCTCTTTTTTTGGGACAGGGTGGCCCAGAGCATCATAGTTTACCTAATTCTGCTATGGTGTTTCCCTTTCTTCCATCTATTCATACTGGAATTGAGACTTTGCATGGCCCAGAGCCCATGAAAGGTACTCAAAGCTCTTTAGAAAATATGTACAATTAGCTTAACAGCATCTCCACAGTACATTTACTTACATTAGCATCAACTGGGCTATTGATAGTACCACACTGCAGCAGTCTCAGAAAGTTGGCAAGTAGGCGAGAGGTAATTCTTTCAGGGTTCGATCTATAAGCGGCTCCATATGTGAAATGCATTTTTTGGGCCTAAGGCTGGCATGAAGTCATTTCCATATGGGTGAATTCAAATAGCAAATCTGACAAAAGGTTCTCGCTTGATTAAAACTTTGTAAGCACACGAGGCCAACTTTCCAAGAACGGTCATATATACCAGGTAGGATGTGGTGATGTCACTTTCCATGGTGCCGCCCAGCAGCGAGGGCCTGGCGTTACTGGCGTTAGCGGGCATCAGGCCTGTCTCCAGGGTACTCTGTCACTGCCTATCACAGAGATTTTACCAAAATTGTCTGACAACATCTCGGGGGGGGGGGGGGCTCATGATGATGTGTCAGAAGTACTCCTCTCTTCCTCTCAATCCCCTCTGAACACTAAGCAGAAACATATCAATCTACAACACCGTATACCTATATAGAATCAGATTCAAGATTCAAAGGTTTTTTTTTTTATTTGTTTGAAACTATGCAACAAAAAAAGGAAAAAGGAATAAGATAACATTTAAAACGTTAAAAATCTGAGGAGTAGTACACAGAAAGTATGCGCCGATAAATATCTATATACCAATGTGCAAATACTATACAGATGTGCAAATAGTCTGTTTGAGGAAAGAGTCAGAGGCAAAGGGACAGCTCTGAGTAATGTATAATACACAGTGTAAGTTATCAATCTCATTGTGATGTGGTGCTGAGTGTCCTTATCTGTGTTGGCCTTGTGGCTGCAGAGGCATCTGGCTGAAACAGTCTGTTATAGGGATGGTTTGGGATTCATAATAATCCTTCCAGTCCTGCACCGCCCGGTGCAGTCGTTTCAATGCTAGCGCTGGTCTCAATAACCAAACCGCTGGCCAGCTCCCACTCCTCACTTCAACACAGTCTGCTCAGCAGTTCAGAAGCTGAAATGTAGCAGTAATCAGAAACCTGATTATGTAAAACAAATAAAGGAAAAATGGCCAATCTTAAGGCTGATAAACATATTTTTGAAACTCTGTAATTCATTTTACGTTGGTTTCATGCAATTTTGGGTCAGGAAACAACCACGGAGGAGACAGTAAACATGGGCTGTGAGCTTGTCCTGTACAGTACAGTACAGTACAGTCTTAGTGCCGAGACAGTCTCGGCTGTGGATTCTTACTACAAAGATGTTTGAAAGTGACACCTTCACCCAAATAAGTGTCTTTTTCGCCTCCTGTATTCTCCCTTTCTTATTGCTTTTGTTGGAACAAGGCAAAGGAAGACGCATTGAAAGTTTCGTTCTGCTTAGTGGCTGGTTTACATGCCGAACTAAAGACTGGACCCCATAGATCTGTTAAAGCTATGAAACAATGTTTTGTAATGTTTGCATGTTTTCCTTTGAGCAAGGCAAGGCACACAGTCCCTCAGTATCACACAGAGGACATCGTGTGGTACGCTAGCTTCAAACCACGTTGCTCCACGGTTCAACAAGGTTGATTCACTGTGCGTCTCCTTTGGTCTTCACACATGTGTTTGCAGGGAGCTAATAAAAAACCAAAGGCTGTCTCTCTTCACAGCTAATGAGACATGGAAGCTATTTTATCCCACCACATTTCATGTTTCTGCCCTGTCACTTTGCGCAGTCACACCCCGGTGTGTGCAGACAATTAGGCTGGGGGTCTGAACACGTTTAAAATGCAAGCTGCGTATCTGTGCCTGCACAGGGGCTCATTTAGCACAGGTCTTTCTTTGTTTTTATCAACATACGACACTTGAAATTGATCTGAAACCCAGCTGATTGGACAATTTGTGTGTGCGCGTGCGTGTGCGCGTGTGCGCTTTTCTGTGCCGACACAATATCCATGGTTATGCAGGCAATCCAGCAGACTTTTTGAATGATTTCCAGTATCACTTATTATAGATAAATGTGATTGTATTTACAGTGAGGAATGGGAGTTTTACTCATTTTCACTTGCACCAACAAGAATTGATGGTGGTTAGCTAAAGTGATTTAAAAGATGGCAACCAAAAGCTTAAGGGTTTACTGCCGAGTCAGCAGTTTCCCTTATCGGTGGTTAATCCTCGTATTCGTGTTCGTTCGTGAAGTCTCGTAACTGCTGCTCCATGTTCCCAGGTGGAGAACCTAGACGATGTGTTCAGCAACCTGCTGGGAGAGATGGAGCTTCTCACTCAGGTGAGCAGTTGTGAAAGACAAGCTGGGAAAACAAAAAACACATATTTTTCATCCGTTTAGCAAATTATCCATGCCCAAATTTAGCTTCATATAACAATGTATGTCCAAAAAGATGGAAAAAAATATGCATGATCTTGTAATTTCATAAACACACATTTATTCTCTTCCTGGAAAAAAGAGTTTGTTTGTTTGTTTGTTTGTTTGTTTGGGTCAATGTGTACTCATGGGTGTACTCATGGGTGTGGGTATGAATTTAAACTGATAGTGGTTGAAGCTGCTGTAAAATCCTTCCCATACCCAGTTATCATGCAAAAGGTGCGTCATCACTCACACACAACTTTCAAAACTGTTGTAAAGAAGCCATCTTTTGTCTAAGCTGATAAAAAAAATTGTACAACATTGAATTTTCGAGTTGCTTTCCCCTGAAAAAAACAAAAACACAAACCTGTTCCCTTTCCTTAAAACCCCCCGCTGTCCACCCCAGTGGTTTTACAATGAGCAGTAGGTATAAAAGGTGATTTGTAGATAATTAATAGGGCACTTATAAGCTCTCCCAATACACACAACATAAGCAGACAGTTTAAAAATATTAATAACTGTAAGGGCATCCAGGTGGTGCAGTGGTCTATTCCGTTGCCTACCAACACAGGGATCGCCGGTTCGAATCCCTGTGTTACCTCCGGCTTGGTCGAGCGCCCCTACAAACACAATTGGCTGTGTCTGAGGGTGGGAAGCTGGATGTGGGTATGTGTCCTGGTTGCTGCATTAGCTCTTCCTCTTTTCGGTCGGGGCGCCTGTTCGGGGGGGGGGGATAGCATGATCCTCCCACGTGCTACGTCCCCCTGGCAAAACTCCTCACTGTCAGGTGAAAAGAAGCGGCTGGCGACTCCACATGTATCGAAGGAGGCATGTGGTAGTCTGCAGCCCTCCGCGGATTGGCAGAGGGGGTGGAGCAGCGGACTGGGATGACTCGGAAGAGTGGGGTAAGTGGCTGGATCCAATTGGGGAGAAAAATAAAAGGGGAGGGGGATCATGTGTGTGTATATACATATATATATATATATATATATATATATATGTGTGTGTATATATATATATATATATATATGTGTGTGTGTGTGTGTGTGTCTGTGTGTGCATGACGAGGCAGTAAATGGTATGTTCTTTCCTGAGTAGCTTTATTGACAGCTGATGATTGCTTATGGCATGAAAAAGGCATGTACTGTCTCATAAAGAATTTGCATATATATATATATAAAACCTAGTTAGTCAAGTAAATTAATCACTGGATTATTTTGCTCCTTATTTGTTGAGCACTTTCCCTACCGTTGAGTGTTTCTTTTAACAAAGTTGTATAATATATATACGTAGTATATATATAACAACTGCATCATTAATGCAGACTAGCCTGGCTGGACCAACACATTTGCCTCACCTTATCCCCCCAACCTCCAGGCTTATAATGCTATTATAGACAACTGTTCAAAAATGGAAAAGTGTCTGCCAATTTTAACAAGTGCGTTGTAGGAGCTGTAAGCACCCTATTCCACATTTTCCTAAATATTGCTACTCATTTTAAAGTGTAGCAGGTCAGATTTTATCCATTTCAAGCAAGCATGAATGCTTGCTAGTTGCTAATGCTCCGCTAATGATACGTTGACATGCAGGAGAATAAACGCTCTCAGACACTCAATTCAGCGAGTCTTAGATTTTATTTGCATCAGTGCATTTATTCTTGTTATGTTCCCCGTTTAAAGGTCCAGGGGATGAGGGGAAGTAACAAAGAAGAAGAAAAGTATCCTGGGGGAATAAGGAAGGTGGGAGGCACAACCAGGTGTAAAAACAAACAAATTTATTAACAAAACTAACCCTCAGCCAATGAATACAACAAAAGAGCAACTGAAGACGCTGACTCTTAAATAACCAGGATTAGGTAGTAAAAAAAAAATTCAGATCAGACTGGGAAAAAAAAAACAGCACAGGTTTCACCCTCCTTCTCAAGGAGTATTGATTAGAAACACAAGCGGTCTCTCTGGCTGCCAACAACAGCCCACTGGCACTGGTGGGCGTCTCTCTCCAAGTTATATACCCAGCTGATGAAGGACTGGAATCACCTGGGCTCAACCAGCAGCTCCACATGAAGCAGGGCATTACCTGGAGGGAAATTACACACACACACACACACACACACACACACACACACACCACACGGCACTACAGCCGTAATACCCCCTCCCATAAAAACAAACACTAGGTTTGTATACAAGAGGGTAATTGCACACATACACAACACACGGCACTGGGGCCGTAAGAATTCTCAATCAGAGAATGAACCAAATAAGGCTGTGAAAATGGGTGATTTTGTGCAGGGGAACTGTAGCGGATCGGTGGAGGCAGGCAGAGGGAGTTTGGATACCGAATGAAGAGAACTCAAACCAGCTGGAGCAGTTCTGATCCATCTCGCTCCTCAGTGTGGAGGGAAAGATCTTCAGTATTCTATCCAGAAGGATGACAGACTTCCTACGTAAGAATGCCTACATTGATACTTCAGTACAGATTGGTGGCATTTCTGGAGTTCCAGGGTGCTTAGAACACACTGGAGTTGTCACCCAGCTGATCAGTGAGGTGCACGAAGGGAAGGGTGACCTAGCTGTGCTTTGGCTTGACCTTGCCAATGCATATGGCTCAATACCCCACAAGCTGATTGAGACTACTCTGGACCGACACCATGTACCCAGTAAACTCAATAACCTCATCCTGAACTACTATGGGAACTTCAGGCTCAGAGTCACTTCTGGGAACACAACATCTGACTGGCACCGGCTTGAGAAGGGGATCATAACTGGGTGTACCATCTCAGTTACACTCTTCACCCTTGCCATGAATACGGTGGTCAAGGCAGCTGAAACTGAGTAGAGAGGCCCTCTGTCCAAGTCTGGCGTTCGGCAACTCCCCATCAGAGCCTTTATGGATGACCTCACTGTCACCACATCATTGGTGCCTGGTGGTAGATGGATTCTCCAGGGCTTGGAGAAGTACATCTCCTGGGCAAGGATGCATTAGCCAAATTCAGAGCCATGGTGTTGAAGAGGGGGAAAGTGGTGGACTGGTTTCACTTCTTTCTGGATGGCATTGCAGTCCCATCCATTACTGAGAAACCAGTCAAGACTCTAGGCAAGGTCTTTGACTGTAGCCATAGAGATACAACAGCAAACAACAAGTGGCAAACAACAAGCAAACCCACGGACAGAGGAACATTACCTTTGTCAGGGCTGGTGAGCAGCCTCAGTCACAGCCAAGATCAGCAGCCGGTCTCCTCACCTCTGCATCAGACTGGGAGCTGTGAGTCGACTTGGGGGGGTAGCTCAGGTTCCCAGATCACGTTATGACAACTTCATTGAGACCAGACATAGTGCTATCATCAGCCTCTTCAAAACAGGTGCTCCTTATAGAGCTGACAGTTCCCTGGGAGGACCAGATGGAGGAGGCAAATGAGCAGAAGCGGTTCAAGTACCAGGAGCTGGTGGATCAGTGCCAGAGGAGAGGCTTGGTGGCACATTATGAGCCCACTGAAGTGGGGTGCAGTGGCTTTGCTGGCTGCTCAATGTGCAAGGTCTACATTCTATTTGGCATCACTGGGGCTGCTAAAAGGAAAGCCATCAATTCTTCCATGGAGGCTGCAGATAGAGCCTCCAGATAGCTTTGGATCAGAAGAGGTGATCTGTGGGTCAATACTGCTGGGTCACAAACCAGGGCCTGATCAACCCTGGCTGGGTCGCCTGAGCTAGGGTGTATGATGTTGAAAGACCCGAAACACCCGAGGACCTCAGGAAACTTCACTGATGATGTGTCCCAGTGCATCAGAGGATGTATCTTCGAGTCAAGTCATTTCCCATGATGCATCAGTGTATTTATTCTCAATTGGAGAATCAACCAAATAAGGCTGTGAAAATAAAAAAAGTCTTCCTACAGTCCATCACATTGTGTCTCAAATTGCAACCAGATGACTTGAGGCCCAACCCCATCAGCACTTTTGAAGTAATTGGCCACAAGAAACTCGTGATAGACCTGCTCATCATGGACAAGAACATCGGCCAATTAGACATAGTAGCCTGCGTTGTGTTGCATGAAAACATTTACAGTCAGACAATGATGAGGTATGAAGTCACCCCATCTGGATTGGGCAGCGTTCGGTGGTAGCTAATTTCCTCCGGCATATATGCAGATTCTTTGTCATATCGTGATGGTTTACCGTGATGGTTTGCCAAGCGAAAAGTACTGCACCTCTAATTTATACAAACCAGTCTCATATGCATTTCATTACTGACAGTTTTTATTCCTTGCAGATTATACCTTGCAGATCATGTTCATGAGTGCACCCCTTACCAATATGCGGTCATCAGACATACAAGAACAGAAAGTAATGGCACAAATCGAGAGACCTAATGAGCGTCTGTCTTTTTCAAAAGCCGTTGTGCTGAGACTTGTTCAGCCATTGTGCTGCAGACTGATATGCAGAATTAGAAGAAAACCATTTGGTCAAAGTTATCCCTTACTCTAAAACTCAAGACAACAGGATCCAAAGTAATTTCATTGTTGTTTTGATTGGGCCTGTTCTCTGATTTACTGCCTTGGAGCAAACAGACAGAACAGAGTTCATACGCATGGGTTTCTTATCCCTAACTTAGAGGGCTTTGAGGTGTCGTTTAAACATGAGCCACACCGTATGAGGACATGTGTTTTCATCCACAGTCATCAAGGTTCTGCAACAGTACACGCCAGCATTGTGTTCATGCCAGTAATCTGTCCAGTTTTATTTAGACTGTTTAAAGTATATGATAAAGCCTATAATGATCTTGATTATTTCTGAAATTATTACATCTTTGACATAATCTGGGTCCTGGGGTATTATTTTGATTCAGATATATTATTTGGAATGAAAAAAGAGGTAAAAAAAAAAAAGCTGGTAATGGCACAGCTCTGACAGAGCAGTGTGTTCTCTGCAGCAGGTTAAGTTAGGAAACAGCATGAAGATGTGCAGGGAAGCATAGTCACAAATATAAAACAGTCCCTGGTTATACACTTACTTTAAAAAAATGCACAATCACTCCTGGCAACAACAAAAAACAAACAAACAAACCAAAAAAAAGAAAAAAAGAAGAATTGCAGTAAACGTTAAAGCGGTGTGAATATTCCCCCATCAAGTGTGGCCTTTTATTTTTAGGCTGCTTTGCTCTTTGACTGCAACATTTCGGTGTTGACCTGAACCATACATACAGCAAAGCATCTTTAATATTTCAATCACACTGTAACTACCCTGCATGAAAAACCTTCTCTTTCAACACAGCTATTTTTTTTCTCTCTCAATGCATGTCCAAACGCCACTCAATGAAACGTTAAATTCTTCTCAACTAGAGTTTAGGGCCTTCAGCCGATCCATCAGAAAAGACATCCGTCTCACAGAGAGACAACTTCTCCATCGGCTTCACGGATCTGGATGGTGAGAAAATAAATCTTAGTCATTTCGCAGAAAGACGAAGATATAAAATAGGGGATGTGAACCAGTGGCCAAAGGATGATATGAGGTACTTCTAGCCTACGATGGGAAATGGAGAGTGACAGAGAGGAAAGGTTATGTGGGGACAAGGAGGAAGGAGAATGAGACCAGGTAGAGCAGTGACCACATTGTGTCAGGAAAAGGAAAGTTAAGTGGCTGATAGTGGCAGAATACAATGGAAATGAAGTGATATTTTGGTCTAAAATGACTTCAACAATCATTTATGTGAATGGTAAATGTGACATTTGTATCTACTCCTACATCAAACCTTACCTGAGCCTTGACAGGGGGATGTTTTAATGACAAAATGGAGGTTGTCCCCTTCTCTCCTTCCAGAGTCTCTGAAGGAATTGGAGGATCAAGACCTGGACACACTCGTGGCCGACCTGGGCTCAGAGTCATCCACCCCAGAACCACTGACCAGTTTCACAGATATACAAAATGCACCATCCACCACACTGGGACCTGTATGGGTGGACACCCATTCTCCTCAGACAAACACTGTTGAGCCTACCAGAGTGCTGCAAACAGTAATTTATAACCTATCAGTAATCAACAGGTCCATTCAGAATTTTTTTTTTTTAATGGTGGTTCAAATCTGATTCATCCTCATAATATGCTTCTAGAGTAAACCACAGATGAGGGAAGACAAAATCAAACTGGCTCCAAAGAAGCTGGAAGAGGCCAACGTGAAGAAGGTGGAGACAGCTACATTTTCATAGTCAATTCAAGTCTAACACAGCCAGTAATTTTCCCACCAGATGCACTCCTAAAAAAATCAGCCTCAAAAGTCCAGCTAGCGTAGCGGTCTATTCCATTGCCTATCAACACAAGGATTGGCGGTTCGAGTCCCTGTGTTGCCTCCGGCTTGGTCAGGTGCCCCTACAGACACAATTGGCCGTGTCTGTGGGTGGGAAGCCGATGTGGGTCTGTGTCATGGTCGCTGCACTAGCGTCTCCTCTGGTCGGTTGGGGCGCCTGTTCAGGGGGGAGGGGGAACTGGGGGGGGGGGGTAGTGTGATCCTCCCACACACTACGTACCCCTGGTGAAACTCCTCACTCTTAGGTGAAAAGAAGCGGCGGCAAATCCACATGTATCGAAGGAGGCATGTGGTAGTGTGCAGCCCTCCCCAGATCGCCAGAGGGGGTGGAGCAGCGACCGGGATTGCTTGGAAGGGTGGGGTAATTGGACAGGTACAATTGGAGAGAAAAAAAGGGGAAAAATCCCCCCAAAAAGTGGAAAAAAAAATTGATGAACCTCTTACATTGACCACGTTACGCTAGTTAATTTACAAACTGTGCCCCAATGAACCCAGATGATTGTGAAGGTGCTGATGAATGATGGAGGCTCCAAGACTCTGATGGTGGATGAGAGGCAGACGGTCCGAGACGTCCTGGACAGTCTGTTTGAGAAGACACACTGTGATCCCACCGTAGACTGGAGCCTGTGTGAGACCAACCCCGAGCTGGAGATTGGTGAGATAAACAAGCAGCAACACACCCAGATGTAACACACACATGCAAAACTCATAGAACAACACATAAGAATCATCCGTTCACATATGGATTCATGCATATGCATTATACCTGTTTACACTGCCACACACACATGCACACACACACAAATGACAGACTCAAATATAAACACATCCATGCCAACACAGGTGTGGATGTGCATACACAAACATTTGTTGTTGGTTTTTTTTAGAAAGGGGCTTCGAGGACCATGAGTATTTAGTGGAGCATCTGTCTGCATGGACTTCCAATAGCAAAAACAGTATCTGCTTTGTTTCAAGACCTGAAAAATATAGAATCTTCAAAGAACCTCAGGTTTGTGGAAAAAACGGTCAATTTTATCCATCTTTACTACCAATATTTTAAACCAAATAAAAAAAATCCAATTATACTTCGATAACCCCAAAGGTATTTTACATGTGGAAGAACAGCAAGATGTTTCTGAATGAGGTTAATGAACAAGCCAAAGAACTTCTACTCAAGGTCAGTTACTGAATTCTATCTATCTATCTATCTATCTATCTATCTATCTATCTATCTATCTATCTATCTATCTATCTATCTATCTATCTATCTATCTATCTATCTATCTATCTATCTATCTATCTATCTATCTATCTATCTATCTATCTATCTATCTATCTACATAGACCACAGGTTTCTCCAATATGAAGCATTGAATCTTCATATCGGTTATTTTCTTGTAAGAGCAGTTGACACTTTTCTCCAAATGGTTGAATATCTCATTTTCAAATTAAACTTTTCATATATCTGCTGTGACTTGCCCTTGACCCCAGTTTTGGTCATTATATTTCCCTGCTGATCCTCCAGGAGAGTTTTGAAGGTCAGTCTCTGATGGTCCCGGACCTTGAGGGAGTTCTGTTCCTGAAGGAAGATGGGAAGAAGACTTGGAGGCACCGCTATTTTCTGCTCAGGGCATCGGGGCTCTACTATGTACCCAAAGGAAAGAGCAAGGTACAGCCCTTAAACAAGCAGTAAGGGTTACTGTTGGTATTTTATGGCTCTCTAAAAAGGCTTCAGCCTTGTTCCTTTACTTTTCATGTCTTCACTGTTTGTTTAGAGCAGCAACAAATACACACTGGAGCACATACACACATACATAGCCAGTACTTGAGAAGATCACAATTGTGCGTTGGTCATCCACAACCTAAAAGAGCTACATACAATAGCTTGTTTTGTTGATGGAAATAACCATAGAATTAATTATAGAGTGTCTAAATACCCCCAAAACCTTAAAACAAGCGTAGTCTTTGATGAGCTTCATGCTTACTGATGGGCAACACACCGATGCCAGAGTCACGTGACCTGTTGAGTTTCCAGAGAATTCCTTTGGTCCGCTCTTTTACACAAACTCAGTAATGCTGTGATTGCAATAATAATAGCATAACTGCAACATCTCTCAGCTTACCCTCGACTTCTCTCAAGTTTCGAGTTTATTTGTCACGTATGAAAAGTAAGTTTACGCTTATTCTCATAATGAAATGCTTGATTTGCCGGCTCAACACACCAGTGGCAAATAAAAATACTTGTAAGAGTACTTAGAGTAATCAAAGTGCAAGAACAGGATGCATGTACAAATTTGGTGTTCGGTGCCATTTTGGACAGGTATATCTGATAACATCTCAGTTACCCCAAGCTTATATTAAAAGACGAGTACATGAGGCGTCTGGGTAGCGTAGCGGTCTATTCCGTTGCCTACCAACACGGGGATCGGCGGTTTGAATCCCCGTGTTACCTCCGGCTTGGTCGGACATCCCTACAGACACAATTGGCTATTTCTGCAGGTGGGAAGCCGGATGTGGGTATGTGTCCTGGTCGCTGCACTAGCGCCTCCTCTGGTTGGTTGGGGCGCCTGTTCGGGGGGGGGACTGGGGGGAATAGCGTGACCCTCCAATGCGCTATGTCCCCCTGGTGAAACTCCTCACTGTCAGGTGAAAAGAAGCAGCTGGTGACTCCACATGTGTCAGAGGAGACATGTGGTAGTCTGCAGCCCTCCCTGGATTAGCAGAGGGGGTGGAGCAGCGACTGGGACGGCTTGGAAGAGTGGGGTAATTGGACAGATACAACTGGGGAGAAAAAGGGGGGGGGATGAGAATACATTACAAATCACCTAATGTGTACTTGCTTTGTTTATGTGCTCTTCTCTTTGTGTGGCAGTCGTCTAGTGACCTCGCCTGCTTTATCCAGTTTGACAAAGTCAATATCTACACCACCACCGACTACAAACAGAGATACAGAGCCCCCACTGACTTCTGCTTCATACTAAAGGTAACAGAGCGTGAAAAAGGATGGTAATATCCACCCATCTGACAAAGTACAGACATCCAGAAGAAGCCAAAAGTGTTGTAATAGTTGTCTAACATGTCCCAGTAGACCAGTCCAGTAGCGGACTTCACGTTAGGGGCCTGACCCATTATGAAATGTTCGGCCTTTGTTGATTAATGAAAAAATAAGTATGTCTGTTGAGCTGTATTGTCTCCAGAACATTCTGACAACTCTCCCTGTTGATTTGCATGTTTAAATAAAGCTGTGTTGTGCAGGAAGCAGAGCAAACATCTCTCACATCCTCGTGGCTTCTGCGAAAACCATTCATGTGCGGGTCCCACATGGTATTTCTTCAAAGGCACAAATGGCAGAGAAATACTTAAGGGGGATAAAAGAGCGTGGGATGGAAAGAGTGCAAAAGGAGAAGCAGAAAACAGAAACAGACAGCAACTGAAATTGCGCTTAGCTCGCTTTTGTCCAGCACAACTCAACGGTAACTGCCTATAAAACAAAGCCCTTATAGAGTTGCTTCATCATGTAACACAGACTCTAATTTAGCACAGACACAGCCTGCACACAGAGAATGAAACCAGGTGTGGCGTAGCGTCGGTGGGAGTCGGTGTGTGTGTGTGTGTGTGTGCGTGCGTGTGTGTGTGTGTGTGTGTGTGGGGGGGTTAAAGCCTTTGTGGGGTTTGTGGCTTCCAATTTGAAAGGGTGCCTGGGGTCACGAAGTCAACACCCAAACACTCAAGGATCGCAGTGTATTGAACGGGTCATTTGTTCCTATGGCAACTGCGGAGGTAAATTCTATACACCAGCAGCACAGTTTGTGGCTTTTCACACATAAATGAACAAAAGGCGAGGGGAAGGTTGAGCCTGATGAGGCTGGAGTTTACACACCACCTCTGGTTTGCAACAGATAAAGCTCGAGAAACGAGCTGAGCAAGTATGTGCGTGTTGGTGATGACGGTGGCGGTTATGGCTAATGTGATGGGAGCGTGAGAGGGGTGAAGACAAGGTCATCCAGAAAGTGGTCACTGGGCTGCCATTGCTTCTCTCACCCAGAGGGCAAAGTGCAGCTGGCTTTGTAAATAACTGGTTCTCATCCTGAATGTTGGGGCAGCCATACTGAATAATATCATGTTGGCAACAAAAAAAAAAGTTTTTATTCTTATTAAATTTTTTTCAGGTTTAGAGTTTAAAGTAACGATCCCAATTTTGAGTGTTTACCAATCAATGATCCCAAATTTGAGTGTTTACCAATCAATGATTTATCAAATAACCCATAAAAACAAACATTTTGGTGTCATGATTTTTCTTAAATGCTGTTATTTTTGCTCGTGCATTGTGGGGCTGTAGGCAATATCTTGTTTGCAGAGGCTGTGTGGCAAATAAAGATGATTAGTTGCACAATGGTCAATGACACATGCTACGTATCCCGTAGGGCTGTTTCAGGCCACGTTACCTATGTATGTTTTCCAAGTCTGACTTTGTAAATGAACCCCCATTTAAAGCTCAAGACTTTGCTTTGTGAAATACCTGTTTTTAAAGTCTACTGTTGCTGAAGTGCCTTTGCGGATTTTTGGTAACGTGAGTGTTTTCTGCCCTCTGCTGGCCATTACGTGACTGCACTACATCGTAGCCCTGTGACCTGCACAGCCACAGGAGGTTTGTTTCCCTCAAGCCCATGTTTAAACCCTTGGTCCTGTGGTTTGTCCTCAGCACGCCTGCATCCAGAAGGAGTCAGACTACATCAAGTTTCTGTGTTGCGAGAATGAACACACACTCTCCCTTTGGGTCAACGCCATCAGAGTAGCCAAGGTAAGAGACTATCCAATTAGTATTTTCTTTACAAAAAGCTTTGACTCATTATTCATCTGCATCAAATGAGTGGATAAATGAAGTAAATGATTATCATAGAATCAAAGCTTTGGATATTATCATCATTGAATTTTTTTGCCATTGCCACATTTTAAAACAAGTCATTGTCAGAAAACATTTCCTCTTAAGACTTACAGCACCCACTGTAAGTATGTGAAATGATGTGCAGTAAGCAAGGCATGCATTTTATTGACTATTCATATCTATATATTTTGACTTTTAGATCAAAATTCTGTATATATTTGTAAGACACAGGATTTAGAGAAATAGGAAAGCCCTTGCTTTTTGCATCCAGTTATTATTAAGTACAGCACAGCACAAGTACAGCACATTTACAACAAAGACAATTTACATCAATACTACATTCCTGGGGCAGTTAGCAATATCAGTTATGTATTCAGTGTAACGACAGCATCCTATTTATAGTAAATTATTTACTTACCAGTGATCAATCCAAACATCTTTTATGACAGAGGCCATAGTTTGGCCTCAGTTTGACAGCATGACATGGTCAACAAGCCTGGCTCTCATTTCATTTGAAAGAGTGACGTCTTCCACCTTGTTGACCACAACCTACCATGACCTGAGCTACAGCCCTGTCCTTCATTAGTCCATGTTGTGTCAAACTGCCCGACAGGGGGCATCCGTGTGGTGTGACGGTCTATTCTGTTGCCTACCAACACAGGGATCGCCGGTTCGAATCCCTGTGTTACCTCTGGCTTGGTCGGGTGTCCCTACAGACACAATTGGCCGTGTCTGCAGGTGGGAAGCCGGATGTGGGTATGTGTCCTGGTCGTGGCAGTAGCTCCTCCTCCAGTCGGTCGGTTGGGGCACCTATTCGGGGGGGATAGCGTGATCCTCCCACGCGCTACGTCCCCCTGGTGAAATTCCTCACTGTCAGGTGAAAAGAAGCGACTCCACATGTATGGGAGGAGGCGTGTGGTAGTCTGCAGCCCTCCCCGGATCGGCAGAGGGGGTGGAGCAGCGACCGGGACGGCCCGGAAGAGTGGGGTAATCGGCCGGATACAATTGGGGAGAAAAAGGCGGGCAAAAATCCACCAAAAAAGAAAAACAAAAAAAACAAACAAACAAACAAAAACCAAACAGCCCAACAGGTTCCCTCGCAGCCTCTGATGTAATTGAGGCTTAAGTAATTACCAGCTGTGTAGCGCCGCATTATGTAATAACGCCGCATTATGTAATAATGTAATAAATTTTCACATCATTATGTAATAACGCCACGTTTTTTTCAAATCAAGACATACATTTTGGTGGTTTATTGCATAATGCACCAAATTATTGCATTTTCTTCATAAAAAAGTGTAACATCCGCATTTTGTAATAACCGGTGCAATATGTAACAACTTATTACAAAATGCGGATGTTACACTTTTTTATGAAGAAAATGTAATAATTTGGTGCATTATGCAATAAACCACCAAAATGTATGTCTTGATTTGAAAAAAACGTGGCGTTATTACAGAATGATGTGAAAATTTATTACATTATTACATAATGCGGCGTTATTACATAATGCGGCGCTACAAACTGTGCTGCAAAGCGATTCACCATGCAGGGCCATGTTGTTAACGGCACGACACAAGGTTGTGAACGTGTGGTATTGATTTAACGAGCGGCATGTTTACTGATCAGCATTTCAACATTGTACCGCTGTGAGGTGGCTGTTTGTGTGTGTGTGTGTGTGTGTGTGTGTGTGTGTGTGTGTGTGTTTTGAGAATAGAGCACATGATTTGGCGTTTTGCCCTTTGTATGTAATTCTTAAGCAGCTCGGTGTGTCTTTTGCAGTAAGAGTTTTGCACATTTTAAACTGTCTTCTGAACAATAAGCCAAAGGAAAGTAAACTTAAGTAAAGTTCAAGTATATTCCCCACTAATATCAATGTACTAGTAGCATACTTGTAAGTATACTTAAGTATAATTTTGTTTGGTGTATCTCTGATAAGTACTTTGAAAAGTAAACTGAAAGCATACTCGCTGATTTTTAGTTTAAAATAAGTACGCTAATAGCGCACTTGAATAAACTACTTTTTTTGTAAGGGACGCCAAGAGAGGAACATGCTTACCATCACCCACAAGGAAGAGAAACTCAAACTAGCAAATGTTTCATGAGTTCAAGCATGGTTTTTTATTGACAGTGCAAAAAGGGAGAAAATCTAAAATTATTGAATTGCTTTTCAAAATCTTTCATACTTGCATTTATTGTGTGTGTGTGTGAGGTCTTATCGATTGGTCTCGGGACTGGACCCACTGTAAAGATTATGCTGCTGTGTAAAAGCCAAGAGCATCACTTAACCGAGTGACAGATTAAACAAGCAGAGCTACTGGCCATGTGAGCATGTCAACACGCTGCGTTTGTTAGCACAGACCCTCACTTTAACCAGCGACAGCCAGACAGCGGGGGAAGACAGTAAAAGGTTCTTACCCTCTCTGTGGGTTTAGTATGGGACCACGCTGTACAGGAACTACTGGGTTGCAGTGAAGAGAAACTCCAGATTGTCCTCCGCACTGCCACTCTCCGGCCAGCCTGCATCAAGACCACTGACACCCTCGAAGGTTAGACCTCATATTCTCAGTCCACGCACATTCAGCACACGTGTGTACGTATATACACATCCATGCATGAACAAGCACAAGTGCATGCTGGACTGCAGGACACAAAGGTTGCAGTAATTTGACTGTCTGGTTGCATCATATGTATCAGGTGACACTTTTAAGCGCTTGATCAAAGGACAGAAAGGATTGTTTTTATTGTTATTGGATGGAAATGGTTGTGCTCTTTGTGTTGGCTGGTTACAGGTTGTGTTGTCTTGTGTTAATTACAGAAGAGAATGTTACTTTTGATCAGTACAAACCACATAAAGGCATGGATGCATGCACATCCACGCCAGCACACACACGTACTCTCTCTCTCTCTCTCTCTCTCTCTCTCGCTCTCTCGCTCTCTTTCTCTCTCTCACACACACACACACACACACAAAAAATCATGCATTTTTCCAAAGATGCATTTAGGAACAATATTCAGAATAGCTGTTACAACAGCAGTGGCAAAAAATTAGAAAAAAGGAAAAAATGTGAGAAAAACTGCAAAAAAGAAAAAAAATGCGGAAAAAAAGAGAAAAAATGCGCGAATAACAGGGAGGACAGTGGAATGGTGAGGATGCAAGGAGTAGAGGTGACGAAGGCGTATGAGTTTAAATACTTGGGGTCGACTGTCCAAAGTAACGGGGAGTGCAGAAGAGAGGTGAAGAAGAGAGTGCAGGCAGGGTGGAGTGGGTGAAGAAGAGTGTCAGGAGTGATTTGTGACAGAAGGGTACCAGCAAGAGTTAAAGGGAAGGTTTACAAGATGTTAGTGAGACCAGCTATGTTATATGGTTTGGAGACAGTGGCACTGACGAAAAGACAGGAGGAAGAGGTGGAGGTGGCAGAGTTGAAGATGATAAGATTTTCACTGGGAGTGATGAAGGACAGGATTAGGAACGAGTATATTAGAGGGACAACTCGGCTTGGATGGTTTGGAGACAAAGCAAGAGAGGCAAGATTGAGATGGTTTGGAAAGGTGTGGAGGAGAGATGCTGGGTATATTGGGAGAAGGATGCGGAATATGGAGCTAACAGGGAAGAGGAAAAGAGGAAGGCCAAAGAGGAGGCTTATGGATGTGGTGAGGGAGGACATGCAGGTGGCTGGTGTGACAGAGGAAGATGCAGAGGACAGGAAGAGATGGAAACGGATGATCCGCTGTGGCGCCCCCTAACGGGAGCAGCTGAAAGTAGTAGTAGTACATTCAGAATAGCTGTCACAACAGCAGCAGCAAAAAAGCATTTCTCATTGACACAAAGTGGAATTTCTCATTTCTATATTTGATTGTATCTACATTGTCCTTATACAGCAAGAGGTGACGGTCCCACCCATCAGACCAGCCAGCAGCCTGTCTGAGCGGCAGCAAATATCTGCTCCTTTCTCCGCCACTCAGCATGAAGATGACCTACTAGAGCTACCGCCAGACTTCATCCCTCCACCCCCACCCGGTCACAGCAATTCCTGACAAAGCCCCCCCCCACCCCCAACTCCTCATGAGAAAATAATCTTTCCCTGTTCTTCTCAAGCCCAATCTGTATGCCACCTCTAACCCCATCCACCCCCTAAACTCAGGATAAAATTCATCCTCCCACCATTTTTGCGGTTTGTCCACCTTTTACCTTGCTTGTGTACATGCTGCTGTTCAACCCCCATTACTATTTGTTATGGGGGTTGAACAGCAGTGCAGCGATGCTGTTGAGGGTTGAATGCGCCTCCTATCTTACCATGGCTGCATTTTTAATGACTTACAGACCGTCTATGCAGACTAAGTTCAGCTGAATTGTAAACCATGGTGCTTTGGCTTTTACAGTCCAGGATTTATGTGCAAAACATACACAGGTCTGACTGTTTTGCCCCCCCCCCTTTTTTTTCCTCTCCCCAATTGTACTCGGCCAATCACCCCACTCTTCTGAGCCGTCCCGGGTGCTGCTCCACCCCCTCTGCCGATCCGGGGAGGGCTGCAGACTACCACATGCCTCCTCCCGTACATGTGGAGTCACCAGCCACTTCTTTTCACCTGACAGTGAGGAGTTTCACCAGGTGGACGTAGCATGTGGGAGGATCACGCTATTTCTTACAGTTCCCCCTCCCTCCCCCCGAACAGGTGCCCTGACTGACCAGAGGAGGCGCTAGTGCAGCGACCAGGTCCGGCTTCCCACCCGCAGACACGGCCAATTGTGTCTGTAGGGACTCCCGACCAAGCCTGAGGTAACACGGGGATTCGAACCGGCGATCCCCGAGTTGGTAGGCAACGGAATAGACCGCTACGCCACCTGGACGCCACAACATACACACGTCTGACTGTTTCAACAAATCTTTGATTTAACAGATCTTATAATCGCTGCAGTTTCCGAGTGCAGCACTTTTGCTTTGGCCTGACTTGTGTCATGTTGTGATGCAGCAAACGGTCACAACATGAATAGACATTATTATTTATTCTGACGTATGAAGGGCGTTATGCACTTGTAATTTGTCTTGACATCTGGAAGGACACATTCCCTTCAGAGAAGATCATGGATAAATGCTGAGGTCATGTAGAGCATCTCAATCAGACCAATTCTGGAGATGAAAACTTTATTTTTTCCCATCTAAACAAACAAACAAACAAAATAAGCCTTAACACATGTTGGGTGTATGGTTTCAATGAGCTGTTTATTACAAAAGGACTGTACATAAATTTCCATGAACACGTACAGTATGTACAAACCGAGAGGAGAGAAGACAAATATCGGACTCTGTTCCAATGAACATTTAAGTTACAGGTTGTGTTGTTGTTTTTATTTTTTGTTTTTTATTATTATTTTTTTTAATGCTTCATTGTAAGAAAATTCACAACAGAGAAAGGCGCCTTCAGCTGCGATGCCCTGAAACGCTAAACGTTGAGTGGTAAACATTACACAGTTCTGCATGTCAGCGCTTGTCTTGCAATTTCTCTTGGAAAAAAAACAATAAATAAATTAATCCACATACGACTGTGAGCAAAACCCCTCCACAGCAGTGTCAGACAAAGAGACCTTAAGAAACAACTCAGATGCAAAGCTAAAAATGCCTCAGGTAAAAAAAAAAAAAAGGTTGTTTCCTTACAGACAAATTGAGCTGCGATGATGGAAAAAAACATACAATCAGCAATGCATCGAGAAATCATTCACGACTATAAATCATTCACTGTTCAGTAGCAAGTGAAACGTATTCATCTGTAGGATGCTCTGATGCATGGAGGATGAATGAACACTGCTCATACTGAGTAGCTCCGCATCCTGTCGTCTTGCACACGAGCCTGCATCGAAACCTCATACTCGAGAACTCTGGGTCATAATATCCACCTTTTAAATTTGTATTTGCATATATATATATATATATTTTTTTTTTTGGATGTTCCCCCTTTTCTCCCCAATTGTATCTGGCCAATTACCCCACTCTTCCGAGCCATCCCGGTCGCTGCTTCACCTCCTCTGCCGATCCGGGGAGGGCTGCAGACTACCGCGTGCCTCCTCCAATACATGTGGAGTCGCCAGCTGCTTTTTTTCACCTGACAGTGAGGAGTTTCGCCAGGAGGATGTAGCGCATGGGAGGATCACGGTATTAACACCCCCAGTTCCCCCTCCCCCCACCTGAACAGGCGTCCCCGGCCGACCAGAGGAGGCGCTAGTGCGGCGACCAGGACACATACCCACATCCGGCTCCCCACCCGCAGACACAGCCAATTGCATCTGTAGGGACGCCAGACCAAGCCGGAGGTAACACAGGGATTCGAACCGCCAATCCCCGTGTTGGTAGGCAACGGAATAGACCGCTACGCTACCTGGATGTGCCACCTTTTCTTCTTTTCAAAATATTTTTATCGAATTTTTTACCAACAGTGAACAGGGTTGGGCACACATATTCTACCTCCAGTTTCTCAAACGGCCAGCACATCAGCACCAAATATCAGGCCTTCCAAGTACGGCCCAGCGCTGACCACTCTAAGTGCCAAATCCCAAAGGCAGGAGTTTAACAATGCTAAAGGAAAGTCACCACCAGCATGTTCAGTATAGTACAGTGCTTTCTATTCTAATGCCAGCAATCATTCTGTGCTAGAAGGCGATGCGTTTTGATGTCGGTGGATATGTAATCCTAGAAAGACACTCTTGAGATCATCACAACTCCAAAGTTTTTGGGGGGATTGCAGCTAACCAATCCCCCCCCTTTACGTAATCAGCTCTGCAAACCAAGAGTGCAGAAATCAAGACAATCTGTAATATCTGAATGACGCTGTGGCACCCCGTCATTCATATGCGGTGCAAACCCCTTCACCGCTGCTGTACAGAGAGAAAGGATGTCAGTATAGGAGCCTATGAATCTAACGGTTGTACACTCAAGTGCCTAAAACGAACTGCTGAATTGCCTACATTCGCTATGATTTTTTAAAAAAAAGAGTGTGAGTAAGGTTACATTCAAAATTGAACGTTTACCCTAAGTTACAAAATCAGGAGACACAAACCCTTCGCTACATTTTTTTTTTTATGAGCAGACGATTTTTGACAGACTTGCACTTGTGTTGAGGTTGTTACGGCAGGTGATTATGGTTGTACTGAGCACCAAAGTTAAGCACCATACCAGTAACCACTGAAAGAGCAGAGGATCACCTGCCCTGTAAGTGTTTGAGTTAGTGGAGCTCGCAGATAAGATAGCTTGGATGCAACTCTGGCGTTGCGATCAGAGTCATAATTAAGACTAGAAAGTCGTCAAAAGTTGCTGACAACTCATCAGTGCAATTATTCCAACACTATGGAGATCATGACATTATGAAAAAAAAACACACACACAGTAATCGCTTCTTCCTCTTCTTCACATTTGAAGCAGGACGCAGCTCTGCTACAGTAGCTGGACAGCATAATAAAATATAATAGTGATGATGAAGTTGTCCATCCATCCGTTTTGTTTGCCAAGGGGCGGGGGGGGGGGAGCTGCAGCCTTTCCCTGCAAACTTTTAGGCACAAGACAGGGAGACAACTTGGGACAGGTCGTCAGTCCGCCGCAGGGCCAATCGCTCAAGCTCTTCACTCATACCTGCTGGCAATTTAGAGTCTCCAATTCAGCTGGCATGCATGCAAGTCTTTGGACTATGGGGGGAAACCGGTGTAACCAGGGTACCAAGGAAAAACCCACATAACAAAGGAAGGATCGTGCAATCGCCACACCGAGGGGCCAAGGGGTGGGGGGTGGGGGGACACAACCTGGGACCCCCATGCTGTGAGGCAAGAGTACTAACCAGAAAATGTAATGTTGTCCATCACAAAACAAAAAAAGAAAAAAGTTAATGTGCGATTTCCTGGCCAACCTTGACCTACAACACAGCCATGTGCTGTGCTGAAACCGGTATAAAAAAAAGGAAACCGGATTTAAACCCCATCCGATCTCGGCACCGCCCACGCGTCCCATTGACCACTCTCACTGACGCTGATGGAAACTCACAGGTGAAACACATTACTGACAGTTATACTGGCGGCTTCTCACGTTACAGTATATATACAAGTTATAGAAACAGAAAGAAACTCCACCAGGAAGAAACAACTAAAAACGGTTCATATCTTCTTCTTTTTTTTAGTAATGCATTCTATATATTCAGTATCTCCTTTTTTTTCCTTTTTTTTAACTCCCTTTGGTTCCCACCCACCTTGTCCCCATTTCCTCCTGCTTTCCCCACCCACACATAGTGTAATAAATAGATATCTCAGGGTTTGTTGCCCCCCACCCATCAAACATCTGTGATTTGGACACCGACAACGTCAAACATTCGGTTGTGTCCTAATGCACTTGTTGATGTTGGTTTGTCCTTTTTTAGCTCTTTTTTTTAATGAAGTAAGATGGATTATTTGTTCTTTTTCATGGAGGAGGGGGGGGTCTTTTGGGGTGTGGCTACTTAGTCTGCTGGCCTACAATGTAAGTAAAGGAACACAAAAAGTAGCAACGAAAAGTCCCATATGCAGTTATCTTTTGAATGTCACACCGAATCTGACCAGCGATGGGTTCAAACCACCGCGGGGCCTCATTCAAGGCCTCGCTGATTGTAAAGACGTGAGCTGACTTCATATCAATCCTAATTCATTTTCAACGGACATCTCCATTCCAGTTGTCTGCTGAAACGGGCCGAACCCATCTCAATACAACCAGTAATCCCTTGTGAGTCGAAGGGCCCCCCGCAAATTATGGCGAGGAACCGAACTCTCGGTGTTGTGAGAAGCGCTTCTTTTATGACACACCGGTAGAAAGAGGTCTTTGGCTTTGCCCTTTAAAACACAGTGTACACCAACAGACCCTTCCAACCAAACCTCCAGCCCTAATCTCTATTTAGACCGTCCCGCTTTCTGTGACTCGTCGTTTTGGACCAGACCAAAAACCGTGGGAGAATACGCCCCGAAACAACCTTTTGTAAAACCCAAAGATTTTTGACATGGCACTTGATTCAAAACGGCAGATGTATTAATTGCTATCACTTGGTTGCATGCTGCACGTCTCCACGGTTTTAGCTCTGTTCAAAAACGATGTGTTTTGTTTGTTTTTTTTCTTTAGTCGGCGTAGTGCATTATCGACTCCACGTAGTTTCCGGGAAAGAGTCCGGTGACGCCGTTGCAGACGCCTTCGAACCAACCGTCATCGTTCTTCTTGATGATGTAAATGATGGCCCCCTCCATGAAGGACAGCTCATCCTCCTTGTCCTTGGTATAGTCATAAATGGCCACAACTGAAGGGGGGGGGGGAGACACACAAAATCATTTCAAAAGTGAAACACGAACAAACAAACATGGTAATGCTTGAAGTCTGTTGTAGAAACGTCGACATGTAAGGATGCTAAAGTCAGATTACTGACATCAGCCACATCTTGGGCACTTTACCGTGAATCCCACTCTTTAACAAATCTCTTTCTAAGACTTTTCAAGAATATTTTCTTTTTTATTTTCTTTGGATTTTTCTCCCTTTTTCTCCCCAATTGTACCCGGCCAATCACCCTGCGCTCTAAGCTGTGCCGGTCACTGCTCCACCCCCTCTGCCGATCCGGGGAGGGCTGCAGACTACCACATGCTTCCTCCAATACATGTGGAGTCGCCAGCTGCTTCTTTTCACCTGACAGAGAGGAGGAGTTTCACCAGGGGGACGTAGCGTGTAGGACGATCACGCTATTCCCACCAGTTCTCCCTCCCCCCTGAACAGATGCTCTGACTGACCAGAGGAGGCGCTAGTGCTGCAACCACAACACATACCCACATCCGGCTTCCCACCCACAGACAAGGCCAATTGTGTCTGTAGGGACGCCCGACCAAGCCAGAGGTAACCCGGGGATTCGAACCGGCGATCCCCGTGTTGGTAGGCAACGGAATAGACCGCTATTCTACCCGGACGCCCTTTTCAAGGACATTTTCAATGACTTTTGCTTAGATATACATGCCAGCTGTTGCTCGGGGAAGTTCATTTTATTCAGTACAGTCTCTGAACGGACTGTGTAACTTTTAGCCGGTCACTGAACCCCCCCCCCCCCCAACTTCAAACATTACTGGAACATTAGTCTATACATTTCCAGGTTTCCCAGGATTTCCTGGATGCATCGGTACCTTGTTTACGTTGTTCGAGTCCGTTTATTCAAACCCACTCATGCTCTACTGCTGGTCTCTCAACATGGCTACTCACCTTTCTCTAAATAAGCCTTGGGGGCCCAGTGGGGGTCTCCGTCAGCATAGGGGTCATTGTAGTGCACAACCGCAGCCTCCTCTTCCTCATAGTCCACAGGTGGGGGTGGCGGAGGGGGTGAGGGCTCTTCAAACATGGCCATGTCCTCTGGGGGAGGGGGCGGGGGTGGGGCAGGGTTGTCCGATACTAGAGAGACAGAGAAAAAAGAGAGGGTGATGGAGAGGCGATGCCGGAGAGGGAGGATACAGGTAATGTGTCTGTAACCCCTTGTGTGTCCAAGTAGTAAACCAGCGGCTGTTTGGTATAGTCACGACACTCCGGCTACTTTCAACATTGAAACTCCACCCAAAATTGAAATGCAATGATTAACCTTAGTTAATCAGAGTCTACTGCATTCACTTTTTCCCTGCTTTAAAAAAAAATGTAATTATAGAATTACAACCCCCGAGATCAATTTCTAGCCGACCGTAAGAAATCTGGTCATGTTTCCATATTTCACCAGCTGTCAGTGGATGAGAGATAAAAAAAAAAAATGCAACATCTTCTCGCAGCCCAATAACATTCCACAAATAAACTAATCTAAAAATACGTGTGAGGAAAACTGATTTGCAACACAAAACGCGCCGTCATGAGTTGGGATTAAACACTGATCTTTATCCTCTATTTTCCCCGACCTGATGTCCAATTTTTTTTTTGCAAAACCCTTCTGCAAAAGAACGTGTTAATATCACATATTCAACGCTGATATGCTTCCACACCTGTATAAGACTCATGTTACAGACGGAGACCTCATGCTCTGCGAAGACCTCGTTTCCATCTGGAAGGCTGAGTTAAATGTGAGATGTATTAAGTGCACACACTAGAGGGCGGGTATGAGTCATTAGAGCTCATCAGGCAGGAGGTCATCCAGAAAACACCTTGCGTTACTACACTAGTTACAACGCCACTGCTCTCGCTCGGCTCATTTGTCCTCTCAGAGAGTTAGTCGCTGTTAAGAGCCGGTGTTAGTACTTGTGTTGGAGTGCTGCATCACTCCTTTGTAAAAAAAAAAAAAGAGGCTTGGGATGCTTTTCTAACTGTTTAATTAAAGGGAGCGCTGGGGTTTGAAGCTGAGTGATTTCAAGTGAAGGTCGACCAAATATTATGCCATCCATCCATTATCCAAGCCACTTATCCCAGTCAGGGTCGCAGGGATGCTGGCACCTATCCCAGCAGTCATTGGGCGGCAGGCAGGGAAACACCCTGGACAGGCCGCCAGTCTATCACAGGGCCGACACATTCACACCTAGGGACAATTTAGTATGGCCGATTCATCTGACCTACATATCTTTGGACTGTGGGAGGAAACCGGAGCACCCGGAGGACACCCACGCAGACACGGGGAGACCATGCAAGCTCCACACAGAGGCTCGAACCCAGGACCTTCTTGCTGTGAGGTGACCGTGCTAACCACTGCACCATCATGCCGCACCCAAGCATTATTTATCTCCTATCTGTTCTCATGGCGTCTCTCGGAAACAGACACCAGCCTCTCTTGGTTCAACCAGCATGAGCCTGCAAACATCCCAAATGTTCCTTTTTTTTTATCTATGTTTAGAGAAATACTTTGTCAAACATAATGGGATTGATTGGTAATCATTTTAGGTTCTCTGTTGGCTGAATGACCCCCCCCCCCAACACAAACACACACACACACACACATACACATTCTGAGTTCAGAGAAGGTTTAAGGGGCGTTAGCTCCGTCTACCCAGGATTGTGCTTGTGATTTGGGCACCACTTGTGCTGGCAGAGACCCGATTCTAGCAACCTTTACCAGCAATTCTCCATCTACGCTTTAACTCCGCATATGTCCTAGTGTGACAGACAATTGCACTGACGCTCTAACAAATCCCCAGCCTGGTTACAGAACTCAAAAAAGACTCGTGCTTTTCCCAGAAGACTGCATCTGACGCATTTCAATGATTCTTTTCCTCAGGTTTAAGCCACCAAAACAAACAAACAAATAAATAAATAAAGACTACTCCTCACTGAAACAGCTTGGCTATATGACAGGACCGCTCCAGGACATTATTAAAATACTGTCCTATCCTGCCTTTCACTTCTTTTCCATGACAGTTGCGTGCATCGCATTTTAGTCAGACTGACAGTAAAACACAGTGAGGTAAATCTACCTTCTTATTTTTTTCAGTTCTACATTTGATTATGATAATCAGATCCAACCTGCCGTTAAAAGTGTGCACGAGTTTGTGTTTGCTTGGGTAGGTGCAGGCAGCTGGACCTCTGACGGGACAGCGCTGAATCAGGACGAGACACCAGGTCACATTTTCTCTCCTAAATGGATGGAGAGTAAAATGCATGCTCGCCGTGCTCTGTCACCATGGCAACTGGCAGCCATCAGAGGGGTGTGTCCTCACGCACACGCCAAAAGCTGTGGTGAACGGAGTGTGTGTGAGAGTTGTGAAGACTGACAAAGCCTTGTGTTGAGCTGGCGACGGTGCAGAGTGCCAATTTCAAGCAGCGTACGAATGAGAAATGTGAGATATTTACAGAATACTAACTATATATATATATATATATATATATATACTACCGTTCAAAAGTTTGGGATCACCCAAACAATTTTGTGTTTTCCATGAAAAGTCACACTTATTCACCACCATATGTTGTGAAATGAATAGAAAATAGAGTCAAGACATTGACAAGGTTAGAAATAATGATTTGTATTTGAAATAAGATTTTTTTTACATCAAACTTTGCTTTCGTCAAAGAATCCTCCATTTGCAGCAATTACAGCATTGCAGACCTTTGGCATTCTAGCTGTTAATTTGTTGAGGTAATCTGGAGAAATTGCACCCCACGCTTCCAGAAGCAGCTCCCACAAGTTGGATTGGTTGGATGGGCACTTCTTGCGTACCATACGGTCAAGCTGCTCCCACAACAGCTCAATGGGGTTCAGATCTGGTGACTGCGCTGGCCACTCCATTACCGATAGAATACCAGCTGCCTGCTTCTGCTCTAAATAGTTCTTGCACAATTTGGAGGTGTGTTTAGGGTCATTGTCCTGTTGTAGGATGAAATTGGCTCCAATCAAGCGCTGTCCACTGGGTATGGCATGGCGTTGCAAAATGGAGTGATAGCCTTCCTTATTCAGAATCCCTTTTACCCTGTACAAATCTCCCACCTTACCAGCACCAAAGCAACCCCAGACCATCACATTACCTCCACCATGCTTAACAGATGGCGTCAGGCATTCTTCCAGCATCTTTTCATTTGTTCTGCGTCTCACAAACGTTCTTCTTTGTGATCCAAACACCTCAAACTTGGATTCATCCGTCCACAACACTTTTTTCCAGTCTTCCTCTGTCCAATGTCTGTGTTCTTTTGCCCATCTTAATCTTTTTCTTTTATTGGTCAGTCTCAGATATGGCTTTTTCTTTGCCACTCTGCCCTGAAGCCCAGAATCCCGCAGCCGCCTCTTCACTGTAGATGTTGACACTGGTGTTTTGCGGGTACTATTTAATGAAGATGCCAGTTGGGGACCTGTGAGGCGTCTGTTTCTCAAACTAGAGACTCTAATGTACTTATCTTCTTGCTCAGTTGTGCAACGCGGCCTCCCACTTCTTTTTCTACTCTGGTTAGAGCCTATTTGTGCTGTCCTCTGAAGGGAGTAGTACACACCGGTGTAGGAAATCTTCAATTTCTTAGCAATTTCTCGCATGGAATAGCCTTCATTTCTAAGAACAAGAATAGACTGTCGAGTTTCAGATGAAAGTTCTCTTTTTCTGGCCATTTTGAGCGTTTAATTGACCCCACAAATGTGATGCTCCAGAAACTCAATCTGCTCAAAGGAAGGTCAGTTTTGTAGCTTCTGTAACGAGCTAAACTGTTTTCAGATGTGTGAACATGATTGCACAAGGGTTTTCTAATCATCAATTAGCCTTCTGAGCCAATGAGCAAACACATTGTACCATTAGAACACTGGAGTGATAGTTGCTTGAAATGGGCCTCTATACACCTATGTAGATATTGCACCAAAAACCAGACATTTGCAGCTAGAATAGTCATTTACCACATTAGCAATGTATAGAGTGTATTTCTTTAAAGTTAAGACTAGTTTAAAGTTATCTTCATTGAACAGTACAGTGCTTTTCCTTCAAAAATATGGACATTTCAATGTGATCCCAAACTTTTGAACGGTAGTGTATGAATTAAAAAAATCTGTGCACGCATGTCTGAATGACTGTGTCTTGAAGTAAACTTGATGTTTTCATTGGACTGGATTATCTTGTTGTGTTGTTATTTCGTTTGTGTGAAGGGGTATCTGTGGGTACTCTTTCTTTTGTGTTATTGTACTTATGTCAAAATTTACAGCTGTTATGCAGGGATGTGCTGGTATCTCAGTGTGTGTGTGTAAATATGTATATTTATGAAATCGAGTGTGTGTGTGTGTGTGTGTGTGTGTGTGTGTGTGTGTGTTTGCACTTGTGTGTGAGTGTGTTTATCTGCATCTGTGTCAGTGTTGTATTAAGAGTCAGTTTCTATGGCTGTGTTAGTGTCAGTATCTGTGTATTTGTGCGCTCAGTACTTACTGCTCTCCTGCATTCTGGCCACAAAGCCGGTCAGAGGGATCTGGGGGGTCAGCTGGACCATGGGAGGGGGAGGGGGGGCCACAGACACTGGAGCAGCAACACCCAGAGAAACGGGACAGAGCAGCGGAGACACAGCGAGAGAGAGAGACAGGGAGAGAAAAAAGGCGGTGAAAGTGAGGATATTGATCCAGCAGAATGAGGGAGGTGGGTGAGAATGAAGGAGAAGAGGGGAAAAACGGGTGGTAGTTCCATCGCAGAAGGAAGAGTAAAACCGGAGGGAGGAAAAAGAGAGAAAAAAGACAAAAAAAGCTAGTGAGCAAAAGCGAGCTAGTGCAGCAAGCGTTGCTGAGTAACCCGTGTGCACGTGCCTGAACAGCCTGTCTCTCTTTCCCCTGGTCTGTTCAGCTGAGCTAAAGAGGCAACCATCTCATTGTGACAATATAGCCCGTCAGCATCTCTCTGAAGTCAGCAGCTGCAGCCAGGAACGGGCTTTAGCTGCTGGTGAAAGTCATGCACATGCAGGTACGAGCCCCGAATAACTACTGAAGGGGGATAACAGTTCAATAGCTTTGTGGAAAGACTGATGTCACACAGAGAGACTTTCTCAAAAGAGGAGCATTTACAGCTTGCACAGGGGAATAGGATTTTAGGACACAATAATTTAGATTAACCTGTATGGCTTGAGTCTGGATCTGGTGTGGCAGTTTAGTTATATTATATAATTCCCTAAACAACCTCACATCCGTCCAACACTTATCGCCACCACCCTCAAGGGGCCATTTGCCCAACTGTCATCATAAATGAGAAAATGCTCTACACTGAACTGGCTGATGAAATCCATCTTCATTAAGTTACTCAACAGATGGACTGACATATATGAAAAAGACAGGGCAATCACAGGTGAAGGTATTTTGATTGATTTATATAGATAGATAGACAGACAGACAGACAGACAGACAGACAGACAGACAGAGCGATACACAGAGAAACAGACAGAGCGATAAACACAGAGAAACAGACAGACAGAGAAAGAAAGAACAGCAATCAGAGACTGACAGACAGACAGACAGACAGACAAAGAACGGCAGCCAGAGACTGATAGACAGACAGAGAGAGAGACAGACAGACAGAACGACAGAGCTAGACAGACAGACAGAGAAAGAACGGCAGCCAGAGAGACTCAGACAGACAGACAGATGGAGACAGACAGAGACAGAGACAGACAGGCAGACAGAAAGAGGGACAGAGACAGACAGACAGAGAGCTAGCCAAAATGACAGAGAGAAAAACAGCTCTTGTAGACGTACCGCCCACAGACATGATGTCACATATGCAGGCCAGTCTAGTTTGGCTCGTAAATCACCAGTATTACTGGGGCGTCTATGGCCTCGGAGGGCAGTAACGTCTTATTATTACACCCCGCTAACAACATAGTGCCACATCCATCTACTACACCAACACCGTGCGACTCTAAAGAAAGAAATTTTCTTCCTGAGTTCCAGCATGTACTGTGGGTTAATCTCACTGTAGTGAAAGTTCAGTGAGTTGCCATCACTGGATATCACGCCCAAAATCCCATGTTATGGTTCTGTCTGAATCCAGACATGACACTCCATGTAACCGTGTCCCTCAGACAAGTCCATCTCCTCCCCTTCGTGTTTTGTGCCAAGGAAGATAGAGCTGTGTTTACAGAGAAGGCATTAGCAGATCATGCTCAGAGGGATGTGTGGTGAGGTAAATCTCCACAGCCCTGACAGCTCATATGCATATGTCCTGGCTTTCCACTTGTCTAACAAATCTGGAGGTGCATGTGTTTGAGCATGTGTATATTTATGAGTGTCCTAAATTTCACCTGGCCTGCCTTCATTTAAGCAGCAGCCTCCTCCGACGGAGCACATGGCACATTCATTAACCCGATTAGAGGAGTATCATCAATAGTGGGGTGCAGGTTGAATTCCCTAATTATTTCTCATGATCAATCTTTATAGGAGTATTTATCTAAAAAAGTTTAAAAAAGAAATAGATGGTTTTGTGTGTAAGCTTTGGTACTGATACTAGCTTTGTGGTACTAAATACTTCAAAACATCAACATCTTGGATTCTGGATACATTCTGATTCTACACTCCCACATGAAAAACAATTTATTTTATTTGATAATTAAATAAGTCAGTGATATTTTTTCTGATATTTAGAAATTGTATGGATTGAAGGTATCAAAACTGAAGTATAACACTCAATCCTATACTATTTCTATCATGTTATTTTACACTGTGACCGAACATAGCTTTGTCTCTTTTTACTGTTGAATTATACTTTACTGTACTGTTCCTATGATGCGTCTTCTTCGCAAACGGGCTGCATGAGGTGGAGTCCCAGGTTACCTGAGTTCTGGGGGTATGCAGGTCCTCCGTTGAGGTGGGGCTGCTGGGAGATGGAGAACTGGGAGGAGACGGAGGGCGCACGGCGGTAGGTGCCGGTGGCTGACACCATGGAGGCCGAGGAGGTGGTGGAGGAGGAGTTGTGACGGGAGATTTGGCGGGAGATGGTGCCAAATTGGGACATGGGAATGGGGCCTAGACCTGGGCCCTGGGGAACGGATGCTGGGACTGTCACCGCTGTCACAGGAGGAAAAAGGAGGCGCTGGTTAAATGGTTGTGGTGATCGCAAATGACAGACAAATAATTTTTGGCAACAAAAGCATTTTTTATATATACTATATATATATATATATGTCTCTCAGTTGTCATAAAAATAGGGTTAGCTAACAGACAACATGAAAACAATATTTATTTGCAGAAATCAGAATGTGCAGTAGTTTATGTGAAGCTCTCCCTCTTTTATATATTGTATCTACAAGTTATCTCATGTTGCACTTTTCTAAGTACATCAAGCAGAGTGTCACTAAGTATCAATATTACACATTGTAGTCATATAGGACAAAACCCAGATGATATAACATACTGTAGCGAATTCGGGGGACAATGCAACCACAGGAACTGCCGCGGCCGGGAAGCAAACCCGTATCGCCCGCACCGCAGGAGACATCGCTAACCACTCGACTAAAGGGTCAGACCCGCCAGCCAGCGTCAGCGTGTCTTCTTATCCATGCACGTTACACTACTCCCCTCCTTTGGGAAGCGCATCCCCGTGCTTAAGCATATTCACGCCTCAGGGCGCATACGCTTCCGATGGCCTTACGGTCGCTCCATTCCACTTCTGACACCAATGTAGCGAATTGGGGGACAACACAACCACAGGAACTGCCGCGGCCGGGAAGCGAACCCGTATCGCCCGCGCCGCAGGAGACATCGCTAACCACTCGACTAAAGGGTCAGACCCGCCAGCCAGCGTCAGCGTGTCTTCTTATCCATGCACGTTACACTACAAGCAATCACAGCTTTGATTTGTTGATCATTACATCATATTATGAATTATATTATGATTTAAAAGAGAAACGTTCACTGTCACAATGCCATCCTTTGGCTACTGAATCTCTTTCAGACTTAATGCGATTAAAGTTGAATAGGAGAATGTGCCTGTGAGTAGGAGGGAGTAGAGAGAGCACAAGAGAGCTGGGAAAAATAAGGAGGTGACACTAAAGCTGACTCATGGCAAATATTCCCCAGAAAATATCCCACTGCGCCTCATTTTCCAGTATCCCATTTGGTTCACACGCTGCGGGTCTTTGATGAGCAGCTGCAAAAGCCAGTGTTGATTACAGATGCTGGAACTCACCTTGGCCCATACTGGGAGGAGAGGGGGTGGGAACCGCCAGTGGGACACCCACGCCACTGCTTCCACTGTTCTCCCTGCCACCACTTCCCCCACTACTTCCACTACACAGAGAGAGAGAGAGAGTGATATGGGCAGACAGACAGACAGACAATAGAGATGGATAGACAGAAGGAGGATGATTAGAGGATGTGTGAGGCAAACTTAATTGCATGTTTGACGTCCTATCATTACTCTCTCATATGTTACTCATCACAGTAAGTGTGTCACCATTGCTGAACATGGACTGCACTGTAGGGGACATTGCCTACAGGGAACTTTTGACCTGTTCATGAAGACTGGGTATCAGTGTAACATTTACATCTAAGATGGAAGGAGTCTGTATGTCTGTACATCTGTCCTTCGATTTTCTTGGCAACCGTTCATCCAATCGACTTCAAACTTGGCGGGTGTATTGCCGAGGACCCAAGGACGTGCAGTGTCGAATGTGAGGTTGTTTGCATGAGTGGTTGTCGAGAAACTTGAAGGACAGTCATACGTACATACATACATACACGCAGACACGCAGACAAGAGACGTTCATCCCACTCTGCCATTACAACCCACATTGTGGTCACAGGTGGGATTACACCCGAATGGGCACTGCACTAGTTCTTCAGAAAGATGAAAAGGAATCAGGAAAGTATATTATGGCAGAAGCCATCCAAGACAAATGGTATTTTGCAGGAAACAACTGAGGTAAAAGCAGTTGGTGCAGTATTTTATGCATTATATGCATTTTCCAGTAATGTGTTGAACTGTTTGATTGGAGAAAATTTCAGACTATGTCTCTGAATAATTCTGGAGGCATTTAAGTTAATCAGACTTTTAAAATACCACAGTTGCATTTATACCTGGAATCTTATGCATTTAAGTTCTGACTACACATAACCTGAGCAATGACGCTTACTTAAAAGCAGTTATATGCTACCTGTGTGTCCGGGGCCTCTGGTTGAGCGAGGCTGTGCGTGCAGGGCTGTGCTGGCTGCCGAGCCGGGCTGGGCTGGTCATGTAGTCATTAGGCACCACCGGCGGCTTGACTGGCTCCAGAGTTTTATAAGGAATGTTACGCCTTAACACAAAAAACATGGGGGGAGAGAGAGGAAGAAGAGAGAGGAAGAGGAGGAGGTTAGTGAGAAAAAAACGATTCAGATTTTGAAGAAGGGCAATACAAAAAGCTAAAACGATCTGAATTAAGTCAATATAAAACACCGCAAACGATCTCTGAGCTATCAGGGGCCGAGTTGGACCGGTATTTCTGCCCAACCCATCACCTGAGGTAAATGGATGTGGGCTGAATTATTTTTGAAAAGTCAATTCAATTTTATTTGTAGAGCCCAATATCACAAATTACAAATTTGCCTAGGTAAAATACTTACCCAAGAGTGCCACGGCCAGCCATGGGGGGGCTGGGGGGCTTCTGTGTTGGGGGGTTGGTCCTGGATAGCGTCCCTCCTCGACCTGCTGCGTTGTTGCCATGTTGCTATGAGAGAAATTGTAATGTTAAACATTACTATGGTGAACGATACTGTAATCTCAATTGCAGAGAGCAGCTTTCCACGCTATTGACCCTTGCCTTGAAAAAAAAAAAACCCGGTCTGTTCATTGTTATGTTTATGTCAAAATTGTTCACCAGTAATATGAAGTATGTATGCATATGTGTAAGACAACCATCTCTTACCTTGGCCTTAAGCCACTGAGTGCAAGCGGGCAATAAGAGAGGAGAGAGAAGAGGACACACCCATTGGTTAATGGAAAGTAAAAATGTGTAAAAAGCGTCAGTATTGTAGAGGTAGCCAAATCAGAAGTCTGTCATGTTACCCTTTATCATTTCCCCCCATTTATACTGTAACACAAAACAGTATTGTGTTTCTCTTGCTGCAAGATTACTCTGTTCACTTTTTCAAAAGGTGCTCTGTGTAGTTCTTCGGCATCCCTGAAGCACAACGTGACAAGTAAATATCAGCAGGGGTTGTTGAAATGTACTGACTGAAACAAAGTAAATGACTCGTGCCCCCTAACTCAGGAGGCTTCTATTATATTCAGAGATACAGGAGCCAAGCTGTGTGAGTTGTTTTTGTTGTTGTATGACGTCCTGTCTGCTTAAAGACTTGGCTTGCACTCGTAGTCCTCTGTAAACTATGCAAAACTGGTAGATGTCAGCAAACACTTGGGGTATCAGCTACCTTTCTTTTTTGGGGGGGGGATCCTCCTTTTTCTCCCCAATTGTACCCAGCCAATTACCCAACTCTTCCGAATTGTCCCGGTCGCTGCTCCACCCCCTCTGCTGATCTGGGAGGGCTGCAGACTACCACATGCCTCCTCCGATACATGTGGAGTCACCAGTCGCTTCTTTTCACCGGACAGTGAGGAGTTTCACCAGGGGGACGTAGCGCATGGGAGGATCACGCTACCCCCCTCTCCTCCGAACAGGCACTCTGACCGGCCAGAGGAGGCACTAGCGCAGCGACCAGGACACATACCCACATCCGGCTTCCCACCCACAGACACAGCCATTTGTGTCTGTAGGGTTGCCTGACTAAGCCCAAGGTAACACAGAGATTCGAACCGGCAATCCCCGTGTTGATAGGCAGCGGAATAGACCGCTACGCTACCCGGATGCCCCATCAGCTACCTTTCTATTAGAATTTGTTTCATCTTACTTTGATTTTGTTGTTATTCTCCAGGGCTGCGACTAATAATTATCTTCATTTTCAATTAATCCATCCATTTTTTATGATTAATGAATTATTAATTTAGTGTACAAAATAATGAAAAAATGCTCATCAAAAATTCCCAGAACTAAGGTGATGTCTTAAATTTTTTTAGTTTGAACAGCAACCAAAAATAGTCTAAAGCATTAATTTTATGGTATGAACTGTGGAAAGGCTAGTAAAGGCTTGCAAATCTTCGCATTTGCGATTCTGTAAGCGGCAAATGTTTGGTAGTTACTTGATAAATGCCTCAAATAATTAATCAATTACCAATCCATTACTTTCTCTTGATCGACAAATCAGTTCTGTAGACTGATAAATCAATTAATCTACTAATTGTTTCAGTACTATTATCACACAGGTGAATGACAGAGGTCAGAGTGGAAACAGAATTGCACTTAGCACCTTTAAAGCTTATCGAAAGATAATTCTAAACAGTTCTGCAGACTCCTCCCATCTGAACTTGCCCAAAATTAATTTCGGAGCCATATCACATCATACTATTAGATGTAGTTTCAAACAACCTTTCCTGTATAGCTGTGTTAACATTGTCACCATTGGGCATCCGGGTAGTGTGGCAGTCTATTCCGTTGCCTACCAACACGGGGATCGTCGGTTCAAATCCCCGTGTTACCTCCGGCTTGGTTGGGGGTCCCTACAGACATAATTGGCTATGTCTGCGGGTGGGAAGCCGGATCTAGTCGCTGTGCTAGCGCCCCCTGTGGTCGGTTGGGGCACCTGTTCGGGAGGGGGAACTGGGGGGAATAGCGTGATCCTCCCACGCGCTACGTCCTCTTGGTGAAACTCCTCACTGCCAGGTGAAAAGAAGCGGCTGGCGACTCCACATAGATTGGAGGAGGCATGTGGTAGTCTGCAGCCCTCCCCAGATCAGCAGAGGGGGTGCAGCAGCGACCGCGACAGCTCGGAAGAGTGGGATAATTGGCCGAATACAATTGGGGAGAAAAAGGTGGAAAAAAAAAACATTGCTGTGGCATACATGTGCCCTGCGTTGAAGTCGTGTATGATGGTACCCGTGTGTGTACTGTGTGCACGTCTGCGTCTAGACTTAAGCTCCGGGCTGTTATCAGAATCAGGGTCAGTCGAGCTCCATGCTACAAAAAGATGGTCATGCAAACAGAGGGGGGCAGGACTGTGCAGCCGTTTCCAGACAAGTGGAACGTGGTGCAAGACAAACTGCAGAAAATAAATAACAGCGGCGAGGTCTGCAGATGGTGGGAACAGCATTTCGGCGGCTATTGTGTGGCTAGCTGAAACTACATGCTCACCCTCACAGCTAATAAAGACTTTGGAAGTGGAGGGTTGAAAACCTTGGACCACAACACTGGGAATCATCTTTTCATGAGTTTCTGTCTCTCCATCTACACACGGGTGAATTATCCGTTAAGAAGCGGGCAGGCAAGAGGGGCAATTGCGGATAGCAGATTTGTGGCCTTTGGCGAGGCCCCAAGGAACCTACCCGATTCCAGGGATTAATAGGCTGCAAGAATAAGGTGCTAATGACTTTTACACACACAATCATGAACACATGTGCACACTTACAGACACACACACAGACACAAAAACCTGCAAGCACAGGCACACCCCACACTGACCATGAACAAATACACAAAACACAAACAAAGACACGCACACATGGGTAATCACACGAATGAAAAAACACACTTGCGAGAGTGCACACTAAAACACGATGCACAACATTTTCTCTTTGTCTTTCTGTTGTGGCTGGTGTGGTAGTGAGTTTGCACTGATATCAATGCTTCTGAATTATTCACAGAAATATGCTGGGAGGGGAAAGGTGGCATCAGAGATCCCTCTGTGTGAGTGTGTGTGTGTGTGTGTGTGTGTGTGTGTGTGTGTGTGAGTGTGTGTGTGTGTGTGTGTGTGTGTGTGTGCGTGTGTGTGCAGACTTATGCATGAGTGTGTTCTGAGGGCAAGGATGGAATCTGATATGCCTCTCTGTCTGAAAACAGCCAGGCGGAGAAAATCACAGAGCTTCAAAATGGATGGCGACCATCGCTGCAGTAGCTAGGGACTCTATAAACTCCCAGGGTCTTCCTTTATTCGTCTGGCTGTTCGTTCATCCACTCATGCCTGCCGCACCATGCTACAATAAAAACATAAACGAATTGAAGACGTGTTGCCAGACATTTCACGGATGTCTGAGTCACGTACTTTTAAAAGGAACGCTGACAGGGTGCACTGCAGCTTTCATAAACAGGCACCATGCATCTGATAGGGACACAATAACATATACCATCGCTGCTCATCATTTGAGACACCCATTTGACGGCAGCGTTCGTCCACAGCACTTCGTTTGCATAGCAGCCCAAGCCAAATCCGAGCCTTTGCCGCGGCTCGGAGAGGGGCAAGCGAGGTTTTGCATGTGAATCAGCATCGTTTGAAAATCAACAAACAGCCACTATCTCGCCTGAGACAGACACAGGGGGAGAGGGACGAGGAGACTGACTCGACCATGTCACACCAAGAAACTTATGACTGGAGCAATCAATACTCTCTCTCTCACACACACACACACACACACACACACACACACACACACACACACACACACACACACACACACACACACACACACACACACACACACACACAAGCTGTAGATGAAATGAAGGAGGGGAAGAGGGAAAAGAGTACAGATCCTGGGGAGAGAGGATAAAAAACATGGAAGAAAGAGGCGGAAAAGGGTTGAAAGAATATTTTCTCGCACTTCACGGGGGGTTGGTGTGACGGCATCAGCAGCACTTGGCGAGGAGCTCACTCTGTCATTCTGACACGATGGAGTTTACAACGCACACAAAAACACAGACGGACAGAAAGACAAACAGAAAGACTCACACAAAAACAGAGTCTCACACACACACACACACACACACACACACACACACACACACACACACACACAGAACTCTCATCTCTCTCTTGACTTGACAAACAACGCTGACTGGCTTTAGTCTACAACTGAGCTACACAGCAAGCTAGTGTGTGTGTGTGTGTGTGTGTGTGTGCGTGTGTGCGTGCGTGTGTGTGTTAAATTTTCACATGTCGCCGTGTTTAATTAACTAAAAGGCCAGTTTATTGATCGCCTGCATGTCTGAACAGTCATTATGCAGGCAGCCAGGAAGCTCATTCACATGTAAGGGCCAGGTGTAAACTAGCCCCTAAATGCCTGCTTGCCTGTCACCAGAAATTGATTCAGACTGGGAAGTTGATGTATTTGAAAATAATGAGCTTAGCAAGTAACCGGTGGAAGTCAGAAAACAGAATAGCGGGGGGTTCAGCAGCACTGCGTTTGATGGTGGGTTGCCAGCAAGGACGGTCACACATTACAAAGGAATATAAGTATTCAGAACCATGCCTCTTGGTGCTATGGGCCCCTCAAATGGCTCCTGTATTTCACTTGCCACTGATGAAATGGACGGGGGCGCGATATAAACGTTCCCTTATAACCAGCATCAAGCCAACATCATGGTTCTTACTTTGACGCCATGCCCCACGTCGTCCAACAGCGTGTAGTCGATGGGTTTCCGGATGTAGCGCACCGGCCTCTCCATGTTGCCGGGAGCAATAATCTTGTGGGTGCGTGAAGTGTTTTTATTGGTGGTCAAGATGCCAATCTCTCGCCGCGCTACCTTCTCCTTATGGATATCAACCGTCTGGAGGGGAGAATAAGAAGATGGAGGGAGAAGAAGAGAGGTAGTTTAGAGAGAAAGAGATGGTGAGAGAAAGACACAAAAAAACAAAGAGAGAGGGACTGAAGTTAGAAGATAATGAACAAATATTAGTAATTTCTGTACACACATTTTGTGATGCACAGAGATTGATTTCATTAATTCTTTCTGATTTCAAAATCAATTGGCAAAATAACAGACACAATAATAGCAACTACACAATATACAATATACAAAACAAAATAAAAGACACAATTGGCCGTGTCTGCGGGTGGGAAGCCGTATGTAGGTATGTGTCCTGGTCGCTGCACTAGCGCCTTCTCTGCTCGGTCAGGGCGCCTGTTTGGAGGGGAGGGGGAACTGGAGGGGATAGCGTGATCCTCCCACGCGCTACATCCTCTGGTGAAACTCCTCACTGTCAGGTGAAAAGAAGCGGCTGGCGACTCCACATGTATTGGAGGAGGCATCTGGTAGTCTGCAGCCCTCCCCGGATCGGCAGAGGGAGTGGAGCAGCGACCGGGACGCAGGCTGGTGGGAAGATGTTTTACGTGGGGGGTGGGGGGGGTCTGCGTTTGCCAACTAAAATGAAAAGTATTATGGCGAGCCAGTGTGGAAGAATGAGTCGAGAGGCAGAGATCTCATTTTAATCGCAACTCCCGTGCCCCATACACCGCACGACCCCAAGAGTGCTCTTTTATTCACACCGGCCAGAACGGCCCAGAACTGACAACATCGTTACGAGTCCCCCCCCCACCGATGTCCTAAGTGCCGACATCCATCCCAGTCACGGTCCTACAGTCAGTTAGTCAGTAAACAGTCTCCTTCTTAGTCTGAGTCGAACCCCCAAAACAACAACACAAGAATAACCACAACATGAACACATCATTAAAACACAATTTTAAATCTAACATTAACAGTCCCATCAGCCATTGCGCTCCCCCAGTGCAGAACCACCAACAGTCAGAGCGACCGCCTCCCCCGGTCGCTACAGTATGACGTCATTGTTTTGTTTGTAAGGTACGTGTGTAGCAGATTTGGAATGGTGTGTTTACTCACTTTATTATCCAAAATGTACATTCCACGCAGCCCTAGCCCACTGTTTAAAATAATGTAAAGTATGTTTTATTTTTTTGTATTTGTATGTTAGGGAAAGTTAGGCATACTGTTGGGTCTAAGATGTTACACAGCCTCCTGCCACTACTTGGGAGGGGGTAGGCTGGGGGGGCCTCCCCCCTCCCCGCACTAATGCTGGGACAGCTCGGAGGAGTGGGGTAATTGAACGGGTACAATTGGGGAGAAAAAGGAGAGGGGGGAAAATACTATATATATATACATATAATATTCATATATATATATATAAAGAGAGAGAGAGAGAGAGAGAGAGAGAGAGAGAGAGAGAGAGAGAGATAGATAGATAGATAGATAGATAGATAGATAGATAGATAGATAGATAGATAGATAGATAGATAGATAGATAGATAGATAGATAGATAGATAGATAGATTCTGATAATCCAGTGATTTTATATATATATAATTTTGCTCCTTATTTGTTGAGCACTTTCCCTACCGTTGAGTGTTTCTCTTAACAAAGTTATATATATATATATATATATATATATATATATATATATATATATATATATATATATACACTACCGTTCAAAAGTTTGGGATCACCCAAACAATTTTGTGTTTTCCATGAAAAGTCACACTTATTCACCACCATATGTTGTGAAATGAATAGAAAATAGAGTCAAGACATTGACAAGGTTAGAAATAATGATTTGTATTTGAAATAAGATTTTTTTTACATCAAACTTTGCTTTCGTCAAAGAATCCTCCATTTGCAGCAATTACAGCATTGCAGACCTTTGGCATTCTAGCTGTTAATTTGTTGAGGTAATCTGGAGAAATTGCACCCCACGCTTCCAGAAGCAGCTCCCACAAGTTGGATTGGTTGGATGGGCACTTCTTTGAGCAGATTGAGTTTCTGGAGCATCACATTTGTGGGGTCAATTAAACGCTCAAAATGGCCAGAAAAAGAGAACTTTCATCTGAAACTCGACAGTCTATTCTTGTTCTTAGAAATGAAGGCTATTCCATGCGAGAAATTGCTAGGGAATTGAAGATTTCCTACACCGGTGTGTACTACTCCCTTCAGAGGACAGCACAAACAGGCTCTAACCAGAGTAGAAAAAGAAGTGGGAGGCCGCGTTGCACAACTGAGCAAGAAGATAAGTACATTAGAGTCTCTAGTTTGAGAAACAGACGCCTCACAGGTCCCCAACTGGCATCTTCATTAAATAGTACCTGTTAGAGCCTGTTTGTGCTGTCCTCTGAAGGGAGTAGTACACACCGGTGTAGGAAATCTTCAATTTCTTAGCAATTTCTCGCATGGAATAGCCTTCATTTCTAAGAACAAGAATAGACTGTCGAGTTTCAGATGAAAGTTCTCTTTTTCTGGCCATTTTGAGCGTTTAATTGACCCCACAAATGTGATGCTCCAGAAACTCAATCTGCTCAAAGAAGTGCCCATCCAACCAATCCAACTTGTGGGAGCTGCTTCTGGAAGCGTGGGGTGCAATTTCTCCAGATTACCTCAACAAATTAACAGCTAGAATGCCAAAGGTCTGCAATGCTGTAATTGCTGCAAATGGAGGATTCTTTGACGAAAGCAAAGTTTGATGTAAAAAAAATCTTATTTCAAATACAAATCATTATTTCTAACCTTGTCAATGTCTTGACTCTATTTTCTATTCATTTCACAACATATGGTGGTGAATAAGTGACTTTTCATGGAAAACACGAAATTGTTTGGGTGATCCCAAACTTTTGAACGGTAGTGTATATATATATATACACTGCTCAAAAAAATAAAGGGAACACATAAGCAATGCAATGTAGCTCCAAGTCAATCACACTTTTGAGATATCAACCTGTCCAGTTAGGAAGCAACACTGATTTGTGAATCAATTTCACCTGTTGGTAAATTCTCTAATTTCCACCAGGTGGAAATTAGACAATTTGCAAGACAACCCCTATAAAAGGAATGGATTTGCAGGTGGTGGCCACAGACCATTTGCCTGTCCTCATCTTTTCTGGCCGATCTTTGGTTAGTTTTTCATTTTGCTAGTGCCCTCACCACTAGAGGTGGCATGAGGCGGTATCTGCAACCTACAGAAGTTGCTCAGGTAGTGCAGCTCATCCAGGATGGCACATCAATGCGTGCTGTGGCAAGAAGATTTGATGTGTCTCCCAGCACAGTGTCCAGAGCATGGAGGAGGTACCAGGAGACAGGCCAGTACACCAGGAGACGTGGAGGGGGCCGCAGGAGGACAACGACCCCGCAGCAGGACCGCTATCTGGTCCTTTGTGCAAGGAGAAACAGGAGGAGCACTGCCGGAGCCCTACAAAACGACCTTCAACAGGCCACTAATGTGCAGGTTTCTGCTCAAACAGTGAGAAACAGAATGCATGAGGATGGTATGAGGGCCCGACGTCCACAATTGGGGCCTGTGCTCACAGCCCAACACCGTGCAGCCCGATTGACCTTTGCCGGAGAACATCTTGGTTGGCAGATTCACCATTGGCGCCCTGTGCTCTTCACAGATGAGAGCAGGTTCACACTGAACACATGTGAAAGACGTGAGAGAGTCTGGAGATGCTGTGGAGAACGTTCTGCTGCCTGCAACATCCTCCAGCATGACCGGTTTGGCGGTGGGTCAGTGATGGTCTGGGGAGGCATATCCTTGGAGGGCCGCACAGACCTCTACGTGCTAGCCAGAGGTACCATGACTGCCATTAGGTATCGGGATGAGATCCTCAGACCCATTGTCAGACCATATGCTGGTGCAGTGGGCCCTGGGTTCCTGCTCATGCATGACAATGCTCGTCCTCATGTGGCCAGAGTGTGTCAGCAGTTCCTGTATGTCGAGGGCATTGATGCTATGGACTGGCCTGCACGTTCCCCAGACCTGAATCCAATCGAGCACCTCTGGGACATCATGTCTCGTACCATCCGCCAACGCAATGTCGCACCACAGACTGTCCAGGAGTTGACCGATGCCCTGATCCAGGTCTGGGAGGAGATCCCTCAGGAGACCATCCGTCGTCTCATCAGGAGCATGCCCAGACGTTGTAGGGAGTGCATACAGGCACGTGGAGGCCACACACACTACTGAGCCTCATTTTGAATCGTCTTGAAGAATTTCCACAGAAGTTGGATCAGCCTATGTTCTCATTTTCCACTTTGATTTGGAGTATGATTCTGAATCCAGACCTTAATGGGCTAATGATTTTGATTTCCATTGATCATTCTTAGGTTATTTTGCTCTAAACACATTCCTCTGTCTAATAAATAAAGATTTTCAGCTGAAATATTTCATTCATCGAGGTCTATATTGTGTTTTTAGGTGTTCCCTTTATTTTTTTGAGCAGTATATTTCACTACCTACTTCATTGGAAGTGTGCAGAGAGTATTCCTCCTGTGATCTATCTAAAATTGCATGTGGTCGGAGGGTAGGTATTCTCTGCCACATTTTACCCTGAAGCTAAACTAATTATGGGCGAACTTGATAAACTCATCAACAAATGGAACATTTCCTTCTTTCAGAACCCCTCAAATTGCTTCCTCAGTATACTGTAAACACACTCCCCGGTGTCTTTCTGACTGGCAGTCCAAGTCTCCGTGGCCAGGGGCTTGATGGGAGAACTGTATGCCTTTCAGAATGCATCTACTGCTGCATCTGCTAGTCTTATCACTGCTCTGCAGGGTGGGTAACAGTGAGGCCAGGACTTTGTAGGATCTACAGTGTTTCTTTATCTGATGCCTTTCTTTGTCAGATGAAAACACGTTTCATTACACAAGTGTAAATCGTTTTCAGCTCAACTTTAGGTGTGCTTTTGTAAGTGAAACCCCCTCAGTACAAATGCCAAAAAAAAAGAAGGCACAACTGAGTGCTTAGTCATTTGTGGTATTACCATATATAGCCCTACTACTATCCTGCTTTACAGACTCATTCTAGTCCACAGTTTGAACTGCTATTGGACCACTCTGCTGTCTCCTGGCCTACGCCTTGGGGACCATGTGATGAAGACAAAATTAAAATGCCAGCAGCTTCAATCTCTTCTCCGATGTCAGTCATTACTGCTCCCAGCAGCCATGTCTGCATGGCTGGACTTCCATTCACGGGACAGACTCATGAATGATAGATGCAGAGGGAGGGAGGGGACAGAAGGAGATGAGGGCCGAATGAGTGCCTCTCTGGACAATGAGGTCACACTTGAGTAGAGCGCAGTCAAGTGTGTGTGTGTGTATGTGTGTGTGTGTGTGTGTGTGTTTGAGAGACTGCTGCTGTTCCATTGTGCATCTCTATACACTCCTGCACTCATGTGTGAAGAGATAAAACTGAATGGAAAAAGGAACATTATTCAATGTGTGTGTGTGTTCCAAGATACTGTATATGTACCAATATACTGTGCATGAATTCATATATACTATATATGTGTGTGTGTGCATGTGTGTGTGTGTGTGTGTGTGTTTGAGAGACTGACGCTATTCCATTGTGCATTTCTATACACTCCTGCACTCGTGTGAAGAGATAAAACTGAATGGAAAAATTAACGTTAGTGCATGTATGTGTGTGTGCCCATATACTGTATACCATACCAATATACTGTGCATAATATATATATATATATATATATATATATATATATATATATATGTGTGTGTGTGTGTGTGTGTGTGTGTGTGTGTGTGTGGTGTGTGTGTGCGTGTGTACCCACTTTTAGGTTTGTGTGTTAAGTGCACATTCATGTGACCCACACTGCAATAAGGTCACACATCAATCACCACCAAGCTATCTCATTCAGTCAACCCCTATATCTGCAGTTGTGACTGTCTCACTCTGGGCGCTGGGGGAAACCAACTGGGAGGTTGAAGCTCAGATAGAGAGTCGCCTTTATTTTCTACTCTCCTCTTGGTGTCTGGAAATTGATTATTAGCTGCTGTTTCCTGCTTTGCAAGCTGAAGGTGTGAGCAGCAGATGTTTGGCACTCTTGATAATCATATTTGGTCATTAATAATTTACCAAAACCCCAAATCATTTTTGTCAATCAACTGTATGAGAGAGAGAAAGAGAGAGAACATGCTAGGCTCTTATTTTTAGGAGAGGAAACTAAAGGGTCACACCCTAGCATAAGACAACCTTCCCATTTCCTGTCAGAGATTGGCAAGGAGAGCAGCAGTACAGATTGGAGAGAGAGAGAGAGAGAGAGAGAGAGCGAGAGAGAGAGAGAGAGAGAGAGAGAGAGAGAGAGAGAGAGAGAGAGAGAGAGAGAGAGAGAGAGAGAGAGAGAGAGAGAGAGAGAGAGAGAGAGAGAGAGAGAGAGAGAGAGAGAGAGAGAGAGAGAGATGGAGGGGGAGAAAGAAAGAGAAATGAGATGAGGAGTGGTGGACCGAGCAAATCAGACGTGGGGCTCCTACAAATGTTGCATCTCCATATGAGGAACTGTACAGTCCATTGTACTTCCATCTGAAAGCATTGTCAACAGACCTAGACTCTCAACACCACGGTTATTCGTTACTTTT
>NC_079224.1:20139227-20231727 GCF_029633865.1 Lampris incognitus
AAGCATGTCAACAGACCTAGACTCTCAACACCACGGTTATTCGTTACTTTTTTAACTTACGTAAGGTGGCTGTCTTACTAAATGTGCCGACACAACTGTTATTTAACCTCGGATATCTCTCTTCTCCATGTTTTTGCCACTCGTCTCTCAGTGCATCTCTTTTCCTTGTGTAATCTTTTTACAGTGATAAACATCTGGGCGTTGTTGAACCACTCTGTCTGGGAACAGCTGGTGCAGCTGTAAGGCCAGCATGCTAACTGTGATATAATTCCTGGCTCGCCAGTCTTTACTTAGTATATGAAGCCCACACAATAGAAGGGATGTTTTTTTTTTTTATAGAATCTGTCACTTGGTTTCACACCTGGCAACCAGCATCTGTACTGCAGTTTTCTGAACAAGCCCTCTTAGGGGTCTAGCAAATTTTTGATAACAATACAGCAACCCGGAAAAAGGAGGACTTTTATTTAGACTGAAGAAGAAGAAGAAAGACGAAAGCCATTTAATTTTGTCATTGTACTCGTTACAATGAATTTGTCTTTTGCATTTAACCCATCCTATTGTATAGGAGCAGTGGGCAGCTGCAGTGCCCGGGGACCAACTCCAGTTCCTCTTTTCATTGCCCTTGCTCAGGGGCACAGACAGGAGTATTAACCTTAAACCCCCCCCCCCTTTTCTTCCCAATTGAACTTGGTCAATTACCCTATTTTCCAATCCGTCCCGGTCACTGCTCCACCCCCTCTGCCAAGTCGGCGAGGGCTGCAGACTACCACATGCTTCCTCCGATACATGTGGAGTCATCAGCTGCTTCTTTTCACCCGACAGTGAGGAGTTTCACCAGGGGGATGTAGCGCGTGGGAGGATCATGCTATTCCCCCCAGTTCCAGCTCCCCCCAAACAAGCGCCCTTACCGACTGACCAGAGGAGGCACTAGTGCAGCGACCAGGACACATACCCACATCTGGCTTCCCACCCGCAGACATGGCCAACTGTGTCTGCAGGGATGCCCGACCAAGCCGGAGGCAACATGGGGGATTTGAACCGGTGAGCCCTGGCTGATAGCCAATGGAAATAGACTGCCACACCACCCAGCTGCCCCATTCATGTCTTTTGATGGTGGGAGGAAATCCATGCAGACACGGGGCAAACATGCAAACTACCCTCTGCGGTGCTAACCACTGGGCCACCGATGGTTAGCGCTGCAGCTGTAGGGTAGCGCTAACCATGTTTCACATTTCAGACATGTGGGATATGTTACTATGTGGGATTGCTGTCTTCACAGCCATCATCTGACCATTCTTGCCTTTTTTCAGTCCTTGCTGAGGTGGCGAGATGCCTTATAAGCAGGACAGGAGAATGTATGTCTTAGGCATTCAACCATGCACACGCCATTGAGAGCTATTTGTATTCAGGTTTCCTTTCCAATCCAGCACTTCACAGTTGATTTCATTGTTTAATCCTCCTCTGTCTGGTTGAAGATGTGAAACTAGCTGGTGATGTTGGGTTGGAGAGAAAACCAGCGTTCACATTGTCCTTGGCGGTAATGAAATTTTAACAGGCCTCAGCAGACCCCTGTTTCAGGTTAATTTTGTGGTTAATCCATAAAATCACATGTGATTATTACCTTCTTCTTATTATTATGTGATTATTACATAATTTTTTGTGGTTAATCCATAAAATGACATGTGATTATTCCTTCAAGTGGTTACGAATAAATCCTTACAAAATATCTGTTATTTGTGTTACTACAACACTTGGGTATAATTCTTGGTTGATTTCTAACTTCAGAGGATTTGACCAATTGAAAGAAATCCTATAAAAGGATGAGAGGATGAATAGACATCAGTGGGTTTACCGTAAATGACAAGACAAATCTGGTGGGGGGAAAAAATAATAAAATGAAATGAGGAATCATTGGTAAAGTTTACTGCCAGCAGGACACAAAAGAAAATGAGAAGAGAAAGAGGAGAGAGGAGAGAAAAGGGACTCGTGGGGAAAGTGCTTTAATGCTCTGTAGCAGAATCAAACTGATGTACGGTCCCTTTACGTACAACACAAAATTAGCCCCTATTGGAATGAGATTAACTTTACCGTGGGGGGAGGGGGGTGGTCCTGTAATTTAATTTTTAAATGCTATATGTGTAAATCTGGTGGTCCATTTGTACAGGATAAAATATATCCCAATTTCCCACCCCAAATTACTCCACATAGCCCAGATGGAAACATCATTAGCAAAATTATTTTTCTAGCTAACAATTAAGATCAAGAGCGCCATTGCCTTGGAACCTATTTGAAACAGAACCAGGTACTGCTGCAATCTAGCTAGCAGTACTGAACAGCCCAATCAAACTTAATGCTGCCAAACAACAAAGTACATCACTCTGTAGGATTTCAATTTGTGTAAGAATTGTATTCTATTACTCACACGGGTCTCCCTGGCATGGCGCTGGATAATAAAATTCTCCTACACTACCTCAATGACAGACTCCTTCATGGATATAACACGAAATCTGCTGGTGTTCCAGCCACAAAGACATTTAATGGATATCAAATTAATTTGGTGATGCTGGAGATGTTTATGTTGGCAGGATGAAATATTCCCTCTGCTAACTCAGCACAGACATCTGCTGGTAGAAATCTGTAGGGAGTCCAGCTGCCAAAAAAAAAAAGAGTCCTATATCAATTATTACATTTTTTGTGGGGTCAATTCGAACTGCTGATTGCTATTACTAAGGGACCTTTGAGTTAGGTGAAACAGAGAAGGTAATTTGACCCCCCCCCCCCTTTTATCCTCAGTTGTATCCGGCCAATTACCCCCACTCTTCCGAGCTGTCCCGGTCGCTGCTCCACCCCCCGATCAGGGAGGGCTGCAGACTACTACATGCTTCCTCTGATACATGTGGAGTTGCCAGCCGCTTCTTTTCACCTGACAGTGGGGGGTTTCGCCAGGGGGACGTAGCACATGGGAGGATCATGCTATTCCCACCAGTTCCCCCCTCCCCCCCGAACAGGTGCCCCAACTGACCAGAGGAGGCACTAGTGCAGCGACCAGGTATCATACACATATCCAGCTTCCCACCCGCAGACACAGCCAATTGTGTCTGTAGGGATGCCCGACGAAGCTGGAGGTAACACAGGGATTTGAACCGGCGATCCCCATGTTGGTAGACAATGGAATAGACCGCTACACTAACCTGATGCCCGATATTCTTTTTTTTTTACTTGTAACATTTTGGACATTGAAGATTCATGCTGGATTAAAATCACGCATCCATTGGCAATCACTTAAACTACAAAATCTCCTCTGGTAAAATAAACGCAGCTCAAAATGATGTACACGTATCATTTTAGTGATACAACGAGGAGAGATTGGCCTACTTGATTTGCCTAAAGTTAACTATACTTTTTCCAGGTTTAGATAAGTTTGCTTTATAAAAACATGAAAATTCTTTCATCACGCTTGGCTTTCCAGGGAACCATCTAGAGACAGAGCTTGGATTATGGACGCTAGCCTGGCAGCACTAATTTGGCTGCCTTCTTAAATCCATCCTATTTAAATTCCGGCTAGTAAAGACAATTTTAAGCACTTCAAGCCAGAAATCTACACAGCCTAGTAAGCAAGAGGAAATTTCCCTCTGTGGATATATTGCTAGAGAGGAGTTGAGGCTTTAGGTGGATATCTGCCCAAATAGATGAACTACAACAAGGCGACCGACAATATATGAACCACCATGGTTTTTTGGTGTGATTCATGGGAGCAACTCTAAAATCAGGATTGATCCAAAATTAATACAAAAAAAGAAAATTTCATTATCTATTTTTCTCCCAAGTTTTCTATTCAAGGACTTTCACAAAACCAAATTCTACTACAATACAATAAGCAATTTTTTTGGGTTTGATAGAAATACACTAAATGAAATAAGGGTGTAAAATACATTTAAACATCCACCGATGTGAATAACAACAAATCAAAGCAAGCGGGACAAACAAATTCAAACAGAAATGGCAGTGGATATGCGGCACATTTGCTGACATCTATCATTTTAAACACCATCAGCAGATATCCTTCGTTTTTATCTGAGCATATTTGCTGAGGGCTACAAGTGCGAGCAAAGTGCGGCATCAAACAACAACAAAAGCAACTTGCCCATCTCAGCTCCTGTATCTTTGAAAGCAAGGATCTGGGGATGAGCGGCAGAGAGTTGTTTGCTTTGTTTCAGTCAGTACCTATAACCAACCTTGGCTCATATTAACTAGTCAGATTATGCTTCATTCAGGGCAGCTAAAATACAACACATAGCACCTTTACTAGCTTGGTAAACACTTCGACTGCAAGCTCCAGTTTCTAAACTGTAGATGTGAACCTACATCTCAATCTTATGAAGGCAGGCCATCATCTTTTCACATGGGTGTGTTATCATACGGCCCTGTGTTGATATTGTCAGGACAAGGGAGCTCTAGGGCAAAAGAAAACAGACTACGAGCCATCTCTAAGTATCAATAAACTAGATTCGTCTGTGTCCCATTTCGCTCCATATCCTTGCACGTGGCACAGAGCAGGACGATAGTGGAGAACGCTAGCCAGCCGAGAGTGCTGGCGTCAGGCTTTCATCTCACCCCTGACAGGCTTAATGACCCACACAGGGAGGGGACAGGGGCAGCCACCGGCTGGCAGGCCGGGTGGCTAGGCGCAGTGCAGAGAGAACAGGGAGAGACTGCTGATGTAGCAAGTTGGGGTGAGGGAGGTTAGCAGATCCAACATGATCCATGTCTCTGCCATGTCTGTCTGCCTTTAGGGTGTGTGTCTGACCCAAAGTCTGCAATGGTCGCGTTGCTTCAGCAGCACGTCAGCGTCACAAAACCATCTTAACGCCATGCCTCTATTTTGTGTCCAAACTGGCTCCATTTTTAGATGCTCGTGCAAAAGCATAACGTCAAGGGCAATGCTTGAGAATAGAATAAATTCTTGGAACAGAGGAGAAGGTGTTGGCAATTGTGGGCTACTGTATAGGTCTATAATGTAGACTTTTGATTGCAAAACATAAACCTTTTATGAATCATATAAGCACCCAGATTCTTCAGGTTAACTGTTTATGATGAATGTTTTGTTTAATCCACCTGCTCTATGTTGATTTTGGGATAAACAACTTGTTCATTTTCCTCTATCCCATCTTATTTAACGTTTTTTACTCTCAGCGAAAAAACGGGTGTATACATTATTTGGAAGGCCACACATTGGGAGTATGCACTGTGCATATATGCTTATGAACAAATAGACTTGAAGTGTAAACAGATGGGACAGGAAACAGCAGTGTAGCAGGACACAGCTGAGATACTTACCCACATGGACACCGAGTAGAACAGCAGTACTGGTTGTAATGAGAGCAGTTCTGCTACAAGACACTTATACGCAAGACTCAGCGTTTTCGGTTTTTACCGATTTTCACCAAAAAATACCCAGAATTTTTAAAAGGAGCAGATCGGTTTGAACTGATTTTCACCCAGATTTTATGTTTCCACGGTTCCAAAAGTTGTTCCTGTTCGTGTGAGGTTATGTAACAGTGTCTTCTTGTGGCGAAATTTGGCATGTAGGATGGCTTTGAAAAATAAAAACCGAAAAACGCTGAGCCTTGCTTATACGTTGTGACTAAACACATACATGGTGTAAGACCAGGGACTGGCGCACTTCAGCACCATGGCACAAAGCAGTAACAGTGTGGTTGGTATGCATGGTTATGTGTGCATGTGTGTGTGTGTGTTTGTGTGCGTGCGTGTGCTGATACATTAGAAAACCTTTTGCCCCTATGTAATGCACACTAACTGAACCAAAATGATTTAAAACTGGCATTTAAAACTCCAAAAGTGTTTGCATAATTTATTTCTGGCTCGGCATCTTGAAAGCCATTCCTACCTGGGAGATGTGGTTGATGGAGGACTCCATACGTCGCAGCTGCGAGGCTTGGATGTCCAGCAGCTGCAACACATTGTTGGCTAAGGCATTGATCTGGTAGGCTACGCTGGCCAGGGACTGGGTTGTATAGGCCTTGGTCTCCTCCAAGGCTTTCCGCTTGTCTTGGGCCTGGTTGGGAGAAGGGGAAAGGGATGGAAAAGATGGAGTGGGAGACAAGTGGGAAGGACGAGGATTAGAAAAATGAAAGTGTGAAGAGAAGAAAGTAGAACCCAACAGAGTAGAGCGGAGCAGAGTGAAAACAGAACAGAATTGAAAAGAGAATGAGAGAAGGGAAGAGAGGGTAAGAGGGAGGAAGTGGAGAGGGGGCACAGGGCAAAGAGGCAGGATGGATAGTGGGAAGAATAAAACTATTACAGTAAATACTGCTGCATACGTTTATTTCTGAATCAAACAAATTTCTCTACTTGTCACTCATCTACACAGTCCCCCCCCCCCCCGTTTCTCTCCCCAATTGTACCCGGCCAATTACACCACCCATTCTGAGCCATCCCAGTCACTGCTCCACCCCCTCTGCCGAGCAAGGGAGGGCTGCAGACTACCACATGCCTTCTCCGATACATGTGGCGTTGCCAGCCGCTTCTTTTCACCTGACAGTGAGAAGTTTCACCAGGAGGACGTAGCACGTGGGAGGATCACGCTATTCCCCCCAGTTCCCCCTTCCCCCTGAACAGGACCCCTGACCGACCAGAGGAGGTACTCGTGCAGCGACCAGGACACATACCCACATCCAGCTTCCCACCCACAGACACAGCCGATTGTGTCTGTAGGGATGCCTGACCAAGCCGGAGATAACACGGGGATTTGAACCGCCGATCCCCGTTTTGGTAGGCAACGGATTAGACTGCCATGCTACCTGGACACTCTTCATCTGCACACATTTCAGCAGATACTAACAACAGTGTTACATACATTTCCATTACAATACATCTTCAGTATTTCCCGCTGCAGAGAGAAAATTGGATAACATTTAAAATAGATGAAGTCCCATTTTATTGCAGCTCTAACATCGGCTGCAAACATGGCTCATTGACATGCTTTGGACCTTTTCTGCATCCATCAGCCCCTTCCCTCGCACACACAGAAGATAAGAGCACGAGAACAAATATGTCCAAAACTAATGCAATAAAAAGTAAAATGTTAGCTCTACCCTGTAGCCACAACACACGAGATGATGTTTTTTTTTTCTTTAGGATTTTTCCGCCCTTTTTTTCTCCCCAACTGTACCCGGCCAATTACCCCACTCTTCCGAGCCATCCCGGTCACTGCTCCACCCCCTCTGCCGATCCAGGAGGGCTGCAGACTACCACGTCTCCTCCGATACATGTGGCATTGCTGGCCGCTTCTTTTCACCTGACAGTGAGGAGTTTCACCAGGGGGATGTAGCATGTGGGAGGATCATAGTATTCCCCCGAGTCCCCCCCCCCAAACAGGCACCCCGACCAACCAGAGGAGGCCCTAGTGCAGTGACCAAGACACATACCCACATCCAGCTTCCCACCCGCAGACACGGACAATTTTGTCTGTAGGGACGCCCGACCAAGCCGGAGGTAACACGGGGATCCAAACCAGCGATTCCCATGTTGGTAGGCAACAGAATAGACTGCTGTGCTACCTGGACGCCCCGGGATTTTTTTTTTTTGGCAAATTAACCTGCGCGGAGTTTTATTTATTTCTTTATTTTTTGTAAACTGAGTTAATATTTGTAGTGTAATTGTTATAAATGATTTAAATACATTCAATTTACAGCCTTTATGTATTAGTGACGAATGTAAACCCCAACCTTCCACCCCAATACAAGCGTTTTCAAACTCGCCCTGCACCAACCCCTGCGCCATGCTTGCTTGTTCCAACATAACTGCTCATAAACCTTTCGTGCAATGTTTGATCTGGTAAAGTTACACCAAATAGAAAGGGCTACAACTCAATTGTTTTCCCACAACAACTCTCCAAATCACCCCAGCAACAACCTTACGCTGACCTGTCCAGGGTAAAGGGGGCGAATGAGTGATTTTTGGAGAAAGCTGTACTCAACAGAAAACTATTGTACAACGCAGGCTTATTATCTCTCCCCAGCCCCATAATAATGGTTAGATGGAGGGAACTGAAGTTCAAACGCCTCAAGGGGAGTGACTGTATGGAATGCAAAAGCAATCCTTGATTGGATTACAATGACTTCTGTGGATGACTCAGATGGATATTGTGGGACAGGTGCATGGTGGGAGGAGAGCCAGTCATGGGAGAATGCCAGGACATTCCACAGAATACAAAACCTCCTCATCTTCACAGTCACCATCTGTTAAGCAATGCTTTTAATAGCATTCCCACTGAACTAACATGTTGTGTTTTTCACCCCCAAACAACATAGGGATGATTGGTCCACAAATGCAACATCCACAGTAGATGGATCTGGAACTTTGTTGGTGGACCCTCTTATCAATGTGGAAATATTTTGCACAGTAAATTAAATGAATGATGTGGACACACAAAAATCAGACTTGTGGGCAACTCCAGTATGCTTGCAAAGGGATAGATGTTGGCTTGGCTATTGCTGTCAAATAGCAATTATTAACACTATCACTGTGGTCCATGGTAATGGTAATGATAATGGATAATGGGTGGATGGATGGATGGATGGATCACTGTGGTCCTTTTTGTCTTGAGTTAGGATTATTCTTTTAAAACTCTTAATTTCATACCACGTTACTCTACTCTAATGACCTTCTCAAAGCCATACATACCTATACCTACCTGCCTGTACATATTCAGTTAGCTTATACTATAGGCCTTTGGGAATAATTACCTTGTTATGCATTATTCACTGGCAATGTGCAGGCTATTAATATACATGCACATGCACATGCACAACCACGCACGATTGGGGATGCATAACAAACAGACTATATATAATCTTATACAAATGATTTGAGTTTCCACAATTAATGACCATGGTTTTGCTACCAAAACTTTATTTTCTTTTCATTTCATATGATTAATTGCATAAGGTAGTAAGCGGCACTAGGGGAGATAATATACTGACATAATAACCTGATAAATCTTGAATAATGATAGTTATTTGACTATTTTAGCCACAATCCATGTTCAACAACACATACACACAACCACGCACGCACACACATACTGATGGAATGAGAAAAACACAGAAATGCATGCATGCTCACATGTACTTGCATACAAACAGAGGGACAAACACACACACACACACACACACACACACACACACACACACACACACACACAAACATATACACGCACATACACACAGAAAGATAAACACACACATGCAAATTTTTATCCTCGGAGAGAGCTGGGCTGGGAGTCTCTCAGGTATATCAGCCCGAGAGAGACAGATGAATACGGCCTGCCTGTCTGTCACAGGAGCCAGGACTGACTGACTACAGCCTCCCTGACCGGGGATGTTTATCATTTCCATCACAGGGTTTGCATTAGGGCTGTGCAAAAGAAAAATCGATACAGCTCAGTGTTGCAATATTTTTTAACGATACTTTCGATTTTCCAGCCCCTCGTGTTGATACATTAAAACATTTATTGACGTTTTAAATGGATTTCAGTCCAATGTGTTCAGTGACCAATAAGAATATTTAATATGCACTTAATGATGTTATGGCATCGACACTGCTGATGAGTTCAGTGTTCTGCAACACAACAGGAATCCTTAATATGCACACTTTATTCTCATATGATGTTGTGGCAGCTACATTTCAGCTCAGTGTGCTCGGTGACCCAGTCTGCACTGTGCAATGCAAATACTGTTCTAATAAATTGGAATGGAAATTTTGATTTAAATAGTTTTGACTCAATTTGTCCGCTGAGTTATCAAAATATAATGTGATGTAAACAATGAGATTCCCCTGGTGGCACACAGCAAGTTGTATTTTCAGCTATATTTTAAAATTTTCAGTAACTTATGTAGAGTATTGCAATACACTCACTGGCCACTTTATTAGGTACACCTTGCTAGTACCGGGTTGGACCCCCTTTTGCCTTCAGAACTGCCTTAATCCTTCGTGGCATAGATTCAACAAGGCACTGGAAACATTCCTCAGAGAGTTTGGTCCATATTGACATGATAGCATCACGCAGTTGCTGCAGATTTGTCGGCTGCACATCCATGATGCGAATCTCCCGGTCCACCACATCCCAAAGGTGCTCTATTGGATTGAGATCTGGTGACTGTGGAGGCCATTTGAGTACAATGAACTCATTGTCATGTTCAAGAAACAAGTCTGAGATGATTCGAGCTTTATGACATGGCGCGTTATCCTGCTGGAAGTAGCCATCAGAAGATGGGAACACTGGTCATAAAAGGATGGACATGGTCAGCAACAATACTCAGGTAGGCTGTGGCGTTGACACGATGCTCAATTGGTACTAAGGGGCCCAAAGTGTGCCAAGAAAATATCCCCCACACCATTACACCACCACCACCAGCCTGAACCGTTGATACAAGGCAGGATGGATCCATGCTTTCATGTGTTTGACGCCAAATTCTGACCCTACCATCCGAATGTCGCAGCAGAAATCGAGACTCATCAGACCAGGCAACGTTTTTCCAATCTTCTATTGTCCAATTTTGGTGAGCCTGTGCGAATTGTAGCCTCAGTTTCCTGTTCTTAGCTGACAGGAGTGGCACCCGGTGTGGTCTTCTGCTGCTGTAGCCCATCTGCCTCAAGGTTCGACGTATTGTGCGTTCAGAGATGCTCTTCTGCATACCTCGGTTGTAATGAGTGGTTATTTGAGTTACTGTTGCCTTTCTATCAGCTCGAACCAGTCTGGCCATTCTCCTCTGACCTCTGGCATCAACAAGGCATTTTCACCCACAGAACTGCCGCTCACTGGATATTTTCTCTTTTTCGGACCATTCTCTGTAAACCCTAGAGATGGTTGTGCGTGAAAATCACAGTAGATCAGCAGTTTCTGAAATACTCAGACCAGCCCGTCTGGCACCAACAACCATGCCACGTTCAAAGTCACTTAAATCACCTTTCTTCCCCATTCTGATGCTCGGTTTGAACTGCAGCAGATCGTCTTGACCATGTCTACATGCCTAAATGCATTGAGTTGCTGCCATGTGATTGGCTGATTAGAAATTTGCGTTAACGAGCAGTTGGACAGGTGTGCCTAATAAAGTGGCCGGTGAGTGTATATCGCAATATGTATTGTATCGCAATGGATCGGGATACAATTGTACCGCGAGGTCCTTACCAATACTCAGCCCTAGTTTGCACACACATCTGCCAAACATGATGTTTTACCTCTCAACTTCACTTCATTGTGGAATTTAACATCTTCAGTCCTGACAGCACATTTAGGGCATATGTATGTGTGGAGATGTCAGAAATAGACTGTTTATATGATATATGGCCAGCACATCCATCCATCCACATCCAACTCTCAGTAATATACAGCACCAGGAATGGAAACCTGACATCACCCGTGAGTTCAAGAAAGCCTAATTTCTCATTTCTCTTTCCAAAAATACTCAAAATTTGCCAGAAATAGACATCTAAAGACGTGCGCGCACACCTTCACACACACACACACACACACACACACACACACACACACACACACACACACACACACACACACACACACACACACACACACACACACACACAGTTGACTGATGTGTCACTGTTCTTGTGGCTTACCGATTTACTGAATCTCTCGTGCACATGTACACACAGACACACAAGTACACAAGACAAGCTCTCAAAAAATGGAAGTTGGCAGAAACACACAACTATCTTTAACACAGTGCAGCGGGTGCAGGGGAAGAGGAGGGGGCGGAGAGTGAGGTGGGGGGGGGTAGACTGTGTGAGCCGGAATCTGAAACTAATTAACAAGGGCTGAATATATCCAGCGCAGAAAACCCAAGGTAATACGTCTAAAACACAATATTCATAAGGCTCTCTCTCATCCCCTCCTTTAGAAATAATGTATTTGTAATGGGCTTACACAAAACTTTTTACACAATTTAACCTTAAAAAAAAAACAACCTGAATCTTAATGATGTTAGTCACCGACTTAATTACTAAGTGTGATTCAAATTCCCGTCTGAGTGTGTGTGTATGTGTACGAGAGAGAGAGAGAGAGAGAGAGAGAGAGAGAGAGAGAGAGAGAGAGAGAGAGAGAGAGAGAGAGAGAGAGAGAGAGAGAGAGACAGACAGACAGACAGACAGACAGACAGAGAGAGAGACAGAGAATGTCCACAACCACAAGGCCCTGAGTCATTAATGAAAAAAGGAGGAGTCAGTGGGGGATCATGTGAGCTGAAAGAGGATTTAGGGTGGGGGCAACAGCTGGGGCATATTTGGCTGATTTATTCCTTTCCACCCTTTGGCACTAGCCTGACCCATTGATACCTGCGCAACCTTAAGCAGTCAACTCGACCGGTGGTACTGTGGTACACTGACATGGTTTTCTCCTGACCGCTCTTAAATGCTGACAGAAAAAGGAAGAGCAGGATGTGCGACCCCGGTGAAATGGTCACGGCTGTAAAGAGAGCAGACAAACGCTGCAGACACGTCATAACTGAGGGGGGATTCACTTCCAAACTCAACCGCATCCATTTTGGGGGGGGGGGGGGTGTTAACTCATGTTCATTTGTCAATTTTGCAAAAATGCTACCGATCATAGCAAATAGTGTGACTTTATACACTATATAACATTACACATAATATCATCAGCAGTGCATAGCGAATTTTACTTCCAACCCTTTCTTAAATGTTGGCTAGTTTATTAAAGTACTGAAGTCTTTAAACTTCACGCGCACATGACAAACTAGGGCAGCGCAATTAATCGAAAATAATCACATATTAATACTTTACACTGCAACAAGTAATAATCATGTAATTCAGCAATACTGAAATTTAAATTATATTTTCAATGCATGTGAAGCCCCCATGTATTGAATCAAATGCTTCCATTAACAATCCTAACATGTGCCTAACATGTGCCTAACATGCACCCATGTGTGCAGACCAAAGGAAGTCGGCAGTAAAACGGGTGGAAAGAAAGAGAGAAGCCCAACACATAGCATTTATGGAGAGTAAATGAATCAATAGGGCCAATATTATGGTTAGTTCCAAATGCAAAACAAAGTGATTTCGGTTCCTGAAACCGAGATCAATAATTGTGATCACAATATTTACCAAAATAACAGGCATGATCTTTTTTGCCCCAACTGTGCAGCCTTATGACAAGGTAGCCAATTTCTTATTGTGACTTGCATTGGTTAGCTTGTTATACAGTAGTGTGGGCATCTGGGTAGAGTAGTGGTCTATTCCGTGGCATACCAACATGGGGATCGCTGGTTCAAATCCCCGCGTTACCTCCAGGGCTTGGTCAGGCATCTCTACAGACACAATTGGCCATGTCTGCGGGTGGGAAGCCAGATGTGGGTATGTGTCCTGGTCGCTGCACTAGCACCTCCTCTGGTCGGTCGGGGGCGCCTATTCAGGGGAGAGGGGACTGGTGGGAATAGCGTGATCCTCCCACGCACTACGTCCCCCTGATGAAACACCTCACTGTCAGGTGAAAAGAAGCAGCTGGTGACTCCACATGTATTAGAGGAGGTATGTGATAGTCTGCAGCCCTCCCCGGATCGGCAGAGGGGGTGCAGCAGTGACCGGGATGGCTCAGGGAGCGGGGTGATTGGCCAAGTACATTTCAGGAGAAAGAGGGAAAAAAATCCCCTTCCCCCCAAAAAATTTTCTAAAAAAATACAGTAGTGCTGAAACGGATTAATCGATTAGTCGATTGGCAGAAAATTATTGTATTACAATTTTGATGGTCACTTGATCATTTGAGTCATTCATCCTGTAAAAGTACCAAACATTTATTGGCTGTAGTTTCATATATACTAAGATTTACTTGCCGTCCTCTGAGTCATGTCATTACGAAATGACTACTTGAGGCGTCTCTTGGCTGTTGATCAGACTAAGTAACATTTTAAGATATCACTTCAGACTCCGGGAACCTAGGATGGGCATTCATCAGTATTTTTGACTTTTAGCAGACTAAATGATTAATCAGCCAATCAATAGATTAATTGATTATGAAGATAATCATTAGTTGAAGCCCGAGTGGCGGCACCGTGGCGCAGTGGTTAGCGTGGTCACCTCACAGCAAGAAGGTCCTGGGTTCGAGCCCCGGGCGTAGTTCAACCTTGGTGGGTTGTCCCGGGTAGTCCTCTGTGTGGAGGTTGCATGTTCTCCCCGTGTTTGTGTGGGTTTCCTTGGGGGGCTCCAGTTTCCTCCCACGGTCCAAAGACATGTAAGTCAGGTGAATCGGCCATACTAAATTGTCCCTAGGTATGAATGTGTGTGAGGGGGGGGTTGGCCCTGTGATGGCCTGGCGGCCTGTCCAGGGTGTCTCCCCGCCTGCCGCCCAATGACTGCTGGGATAGGCTACAGCATTGCCGCGACCCTGAGAGCAGGATAAGCGGTTCAGATAATGGATGGATGAAGCCCGAGTAGACAGTAGTTGATATTCTGCATGCAGTAACCCTTCTTGTGTTTCCAGTGTTGTATTATTTTTTCCTTCATAAAAGCATTTATAGTCCATTAGATCATCACATGAATAAAAAGTTGAAATAAAGACCCTTCCTCTCCACCCCCAGAGGTTACGAATCTTTGCCTTTATCATCCCCTACGTCTGATCTCCACACGATCCTAGCATGTGGTGCACCACATTCTCCTTATTGTCCATTCCGTAGTGCTAATCTAAGTGTTTACACATGCACAAAGCATTGCAGATAAATTCTCACATCCCCATCGTAATCATTATTCAAGAGAAGCTGCATGTATTCATCTTTCTCTACTCATAACTATATTGCATTCATAAATAAACAGAATATTCCAGATATTTGATATTTCCATGACTCACAGATGGTGCAGGGGCGAGTACCTGTAAAGGTGAGCCAGTTGCGATAACCCATATCGTATTTTGCATATACTATATACGTATATATATATATTTATATATGGAAACTGAATGTAGGACGCACAATGTGGGAATCAAGAGTAAAGGGGTGTGAATTTATGATTCCATATAGCTGCAAATATTAGTACACCCCAAACTAACCATAATGATCTTCGGCTTCCCATAACCAGGATAATGCCATAATCCAGTTGTTGTAAATGAGGCATGATGCTTACTTGAGCCAGCTCAACACTCACTGTATATCTGACTCTTTTTAACATATTAACAACTGTGTGCCTGTGTGAGTCAAGCATTTACTTTTTTGGGATATGGTTAAGGCACTTATTCAGAATGATGTACAATAAGTGAGGATGTAGGTGCTCCACTGTCTTGCTCAAGGGCACGTTGGCAGCCTATAAAACTGTTAATGGAAACACCAGCCATTGTGAACACCAAGATGGTGATCCTCTGGACAAGGCACGGTCTCTCTAACTACTAGGCTACCCAACCTGCCAAGTTACCTTAGTCTGATAGGACCCTATCAACAACAGCTTGTCCAGATGAGGACCATCATTGGGCCTAACACACTAGTAGGGATGGGTCGATTAGTCAACTAGTCAACTAACGCTTCTGGTTAGCAAGCGGCGCGTTACTTGCCATGATGCATTATGCTGCAATTTAAATTATGTTGCAAATAAAATAGATTAAAATATGCTGATTTTACTGTTTATTGTGAATGAGCGTAGACCTAAATAAGAGTTATAAGTTTTCAGTGAAGCAAGCAGAGACGTTAAAAGTAAAGCCTTATCAATAGGGCTCTCCCTTGAGATCAACTATTCGCTCAGACAACCTTCTGACTAATCGACTTGAATAGAAATGTACCTTTGCACATCATTATAAAACAAATGCTTCAAATTAACACATCCGATCTCAAATACCTTGTTCATGATCTTCTTCATGAAAATAAGCTAATAAGCTTATTTTTTTAGCACAAAATTTCTCATTAAATGAGTAAATGAATTATACAGTTTATGGACTGATAATGAATAAATTTTCTAACAAGTCAACTACGTAAATGTTAATGCAAACAGACCTTTAAAAAATAAATGCAAGAAAACATGTATACTATGTATCTGAATGAGGCCTGAGGTCTATGGTGGATTCAGGACATTTACCTGTCTGTGTGACTAATTTTATGACTAACATAATATCTATGTTAGTTTCATGGTCTGCTGTTTAATCTATTTCAAAAGATTGAATGGCTCTTCAGTCATTGGATATTTAGTATTTTGGTCAATAAACTTCTGTCCTTTGCAACCCACTGATAATATCTACATTGATTTTCGCATTGTGCCACAACAAAAACCTTGTACTGATATTGCTTTCTTTACCTACCATCAGTTTACAATTACAGCTCTGCATGTAATGACCTATCATGGGTCCTTCCTTGAAATTTTTGTTTTTCATGAGATGCATCGATCACACATAAGGAATCTACAAAATGGTCTTAAATCTATGATCGATGTATGGCCACCTTGAAGTGGTATGGTATGCCCTATTCTATGTCCATAATCTGTAGATTCCATCTGATTAGCTTTTAAGAGGACCTTCAAACTGGTGATCAGTCAGCATCATCAATCAGCAAAATTAGCAAAGTAATCAGAATACTTTATTCATCCCCGAGGGGAAATTGGGTAGGTGAAATCAGGTCATATTGATTGGTGAGGTACCGGGGCACAGTGAGACACTATCCCTGTCTTTGCTGTGCGTTATAAATGAATGTGCAGCCTTTATATCCTCATAGTAAGTGGGCTGACATAAAAAGGTCATGTTGTCAACCTGGTGTATCAAGCCAGAGACAGTCTGACAAAATCATCATCCAATAGACAGACAATAATCCAGATTACTAACATTTAATCCATTCCAGTGGGAACAATGAAAATCAAGGTACCGGCCATCTAGTCTCGAGGCAAGAGTAATGCAATTTGGCTCCTGCTACTGAAAGTGACATGTGAGTGAAAGTTTAAAACCAGAAGCTTGACACTGCTAACCACACAGACCACATCAATGCACAGACCTGAAATAATCTGATGAAAGCACTAATGGAGCAAAATATTCCATTTGTCATGGCGTTCTCAGCATAACCAATGGTCTGAGTATAAAAAAATGCAGGCTAAAACTGAGTGTGTGTGTGTGTGTGTGTGTGTGTGTGTGTGTGTGTATGCATGCATGTACATTCTGAGCAACCTGCATTGCATTTCATGTAACAAGTGGACTATATGCGATTGAGCAGGCGATTACAATGTAACTTTGGATATTCTGGGTCTACATTTAAGTGCCACATCTACATAGCTAGCACGCACAAGCACAAAGAAGAAAGACCCTGGTATGTCTGTCTATCAGACAAGTCAAAAACAGCTGAACTCAGTGAGTCTCACTAGACTATTCAAACCGCTGGTGGTCTCCTCTGTTGGCTCACACTCCCACATCCACTGCTCTCCTGTTACGGACCTCCTCGCCCTGGCCAAATATGCTGATTGGGCCTATTCCTACTTTCACTTAAGGCTCTAGACATAACCGTTTGGCTAATTGACACTGATTGGCCCCTGCACATAAAACAACTTTATATGCCAGCAATTACCCGAGCCGTGCATTAGACTACATGCAAACTAGCTATGAATGTGCCTTTAACAAACACCAGTGTCAAAATCCAGGCCGACATTTATCATGAGCGGTTCCTCTTTAAACGAAAACCCTATGGCGCACAGGCTGGGCGAGCACATGATGCATGTTTATCCTCGCAACATATGTACCTTAAGTCTTTAAAGGCCTTGGCCTACTTAATGACGCCTAGAAAGTGATTAGCTATCGATCCCATTGATGGTATGGGATTTGAGCCTAAGAAAGGGAAACCACCATCGAAAACGTTTACGTATTCCGTATTCACTACCCAGCCAAACTACACAACGGCATGCATGCTTGTTATAAATGAATAATCATAAACCCGCCTATGGATCCGCAGGAGTAGACAGGTAGCTAGCTAAAGACGGAAAATAACGCCAGCCGAGACTCCCAACTATCCCCAGTCAGACACCTATTCGAAGCAAAAAAAACCGTTCATTGACGAACCACTTGGCCACAACAACGACACACCCTCTCAAATACACCCACCCCCCCCCCCTCCGCCAAAAAAGAGCTTTGGAAATTTGACATCGAGCAGTCTATGATTTGTAAAGGGGGCGACTATACGAAAAACACGGGATGAATAATAGAGGGCAGATTCGCACCCCCCCCCCCAAAAAAAAGAAAGAAAAAGAAGAAAAGAAAAAAAACCGCACCGAGGAACAAAACGAGAAAGCCGCACACAAGCTACCCTGAGTCATTTGTAGCTAGTACAAGTGTACAAGGAGTTGTAACAGAGGATCCCTTTCGTTACGGACAGCATTTCCTGTCCCCGAGGTTTCACTACTCACTTCAGAAACGACGGAGATACGGCGTGAATTCGCCCTTTAGAAAAAAAAAGAGAAGAAGAACGAATCAGGCGCCTTCCCTTCCCTACCTGCACATAATTGTTCTCGCAGTATTCCGCGACCCTGGAGAGATTTTGATAGCTTTCCACAAGCGCTCTTTTCCCAGCCGGGATTTCTTCCTCTAGCAGCATTTGTAGCTCTGCCATCTTACATCCCTTCGCATTTCTCTCTCCTCCCTGTCCTTTCAATGAGGCGAGGCGATGATGCTTTGGCGTGGTGAGAAAGAAAGGGGCTCCCCCGCCTGGCATTATGGGGCCTATTCACAACAACCCGCAAAAAAAAGGGAAATAAATAAATAAATCTCAGCCTCTTGAAAACGATGTCGACGATGATTGGTTTAGAAACCAACAGGATGACGCGGGGACCAGTAAGATTTCATTGCGATGACATAAATTGCAGGGGGGAAAAATTAGGGTCTTTTTTTTAGGTTGAGCGAAGCGCACGGATGCGTCAAATTGTTCTCAGAAATATCACCATCGTCAAGTTCATTTGTTTGTTTTCCCCCCTCACTTTTCTTTCATCGAAGACGTCCAAGTCCATGTTTCCCCACCGTTACATAATGATTATTAATCATTATTACTTCTAGCACTACGGCTGCGAGCCTACTACTAATACTACTACTACTACTACTACTACTACTACTACTAATAGGCCTACTGGCACTGGTGATCATAAACACAGTCATAATCATAATAACCTCATTATGATAGCTGCCGGTTAGAGATGTGAATCTCGGTACCCAATATTGGATGCTGTCTACATTATTGCCCCTTGGCAATGTCCCCCTATTGTTCAGTTATCCTTTAGTCATGAATAGAGAACTGTTCTGCAGGTCAGCTTTAGGTTTACATTTATCTCTGGTGCAGATATGGATTTTTAACATTGCACCATTTTTTACATAATTCGCTGGATTAACCCTATATTCAGATAGGCTAGACCCACTTTATAGCATTAGTCATTAGAGCATCTTATCACAAGACGGACATTTTATTTTGTGAGTACTGACAGCTCATAACAAAGACTTGATGGAATACTGATAATGTATCACAGAAAGTTGAATCAGTTCATCTGCACTCAACGTTTATTAAGATAAACGTGCATTTTGAGTGATGAAGCGTTTCTCTTAATAAACGTTGTGTCCAGATGAACTGATTCAACTTTCTGTGATGTCATTACCTGTTATTACCGAGCATGCATAAAGATACTACTATTGTAATAGACCATTTCTCTCCATTCTGAAGTTCACTGTTAAAAATCACTACAAGCTGTATAGACATGCGAAATGTTATTACATTTCTATAGCCCACATGTGCTCTGGAAACTGTTAGATAACAAATACTTTGTATTACACACTAATTAGGTCACAGCATGTCTGTGGGTGTTATGTGGGCCTACCATAAAATCATCTACAGGCTAGTAGAAATTGCAGTATTAGAAGTACAAGTAAAAGTCAGTATCAGAATCATGTTTACTGGCCATGTAGGTTTGCACACACATGGAATTTGATTCCGGCTATGTGGCTCTCACAGTGTACTTAACATAGAATAACAACACAACAATCGTCAGATATATACACAAGGACTGACCATCCATCCATCAATCCATCAATCCATCCATCCATCCGTCCATCCACTATCCAAACCGCTTACCCTGCTCTCAGGGTCGCGGGCATGCTGGAGCCTATCCCAGCAGTCATTGGGCGGCAGGCGGGGAGACACCCTGGACAGGCCGCCAGGCCATCACAGTACTGACTATATACAGGTGAAATAAGAGGCTATAATGTGCAATGGTGCAGAGAATATATCAGTAGTAGTTGTAGTATAAAATCATCTACAGGCTGTTGGACAAAATTGAAATTATATCTAGACGATCAAAGTTGGCATACTTCTTCAATTACAGCACCAAAAGGCTATGTTAACGATAGGACCGATAGACCCTGATAAGCCTGTATTTTTGTTACAATCCCACTGCATGCACGTCACGGTAAATGTTGTCTTATACAACTTAAAAAAAGATTTGAATAATTATCCATATTTATGTTTATTTGCCACAGAGAGGGAACCATAGACAGAACTTTATTTCTCATGATCAACCATAATCCTGGAACACATCTATTTCAGTGACCAGTAGGCCCAATTAAAACTACATTACCCAGACATAGTTAAAGCTATAATCTCGCGTGAAGATGATTTGTGGGAGTTGGAGGAATGAGCAACAAATTGTAGCGCACGCTGAAGCTCAGACGTCGTTCTCTGTGACTACAGTTCCCTAACAGAGCCGATAATGATGTGTGAACCGTCCGGCTCATCCTTGACCGAATTTGAGACTGGCTTAATGAACATTACCGACACGGTGAGATGAAAATAATTGCACTTTCAGCCATGCGCTTTATCGACGGCCCCTCACATATCTACGATAGATGAAAGCCAGATTCCGCTTTAGAGGATCTGTCACAGACGAACACGGCGGGACGCGCAGTGTTTCGTCTGTTTCCGGTGTGCAAAAACTATATCATTAGCTGCAAGTAGAGATTAACGAAGCGTGCCGAGGTGTTCCGTCACTGAAAAAGGGCAGGGTTTTAACCTTGACGTTAAAAATAGTTGCTACGAATTTGTTTGAAAAGATGTGAAGCTTCTCCCTTTTTATCCTTGTTGGGATTGAGCATGGCGGAGGAGGAGGACAAATCCAGCCTAGAGGCAAAATTTGATGCCGCAGTTAGAGTGATCCGGAGTTTGCCTGAGGATGGTAATGTATATTCTATTCTATTCTATTCTGTTCTATTCTATGTGTGTGTTAGTTGGAAAAATGTGATGGGATTTAATCTCAAGATTACGTCTTTGGTTTTTATCTTCAACATTGTATGTGTAATACATTATGATTGATATGTAAACAATCTAGGATACCAAATACCAGCACGAGTGGCCTACATAGTGAGCATTCAAGCTTGTCGTTCTCCCTTGGCTGATACTCTGTTAATACACTGCTGGGACAAGAGCTTATTAGGAGATTTGACTCATATCCCAAGTATAAGAACTCTCAATAGGTAACATATGTGTAGTTTATGGTGTTTTCATCTGAACAGTCTGCGTTGCCTCATCCATTTGGGTCCTAAAGATGAAGCAAAAATAACAATATGTGGTTTGTTTGTTTTTAGAGTATCTCTTCATGTGACAATACAAACATGTGATGGTGTCCATCCCAGTTATTATGTCTGCGTCTCAATCCCTCTGACATTTCAGGTCCTTACCAGCCATCTGATGACATGATGCTGATGTTCTATAGTTACTACAAACAGGCCACCTTGGGACCATGCAACATCCCCAGACCAGCTGGCTTCTGGGACTCTCGTGGAAAAGCTAAATGGTAATTGTTGATATGGTATATTCACTCATGAATCATTGTTATATTCCACAACTCTTACATCTCCATTTCAGTGAGTGGCTATGCCAAAGACAGAGAGAGGGTTTGGTGTAAAATGTTTCTGCAACAAGACCACTTCAACAATCACTTCAAAGTGGGCTTAAAGCAGGCTCCCCTTTCAAACATTTATAAGCAAAGGGACTATAAAAGTAGTCAGAGATAAACAAAAAATCAGTCCAAAAGAGGGATTATGTGTTAAACCAGAGCCAGGGAATGACTAGAGGTGCACGGTACCAGGGTATTGTTTCTTTGTTACATTTTTTAAAAATTAACACAAAACAGAAGACCTTTGCTACCAAACCCAAAGTGCCAGTCCTTTTTAGTGAATTTGAGCTGTTGATGAAACAGAACCAGAGCCCCAAGTGTCAGAATGAAAGCTGAGAATCTAAAAACCACTTCATCAGCACAGTACGACCCTGTTCATGACCCGCCGTACTGTTAAACGTTTGATTTCTGAAGGTAGAATAAATGTGCCGATGTAATGGTTGCAGATTTAACACTTTTTGCATGTGTTTTACAACCCTAAGACTTGTTTAGACAAGCCTGCTGCACTTAGAGCTATAGAGAAGGGAGCCCTCTACAGTGGCTGCCACTGTCATTGCAGGTTTTTTATGATTTTGTGTTGCCAGGGATGCATGGAGTTCTTTGGGGAATATGACAAAGGAGGAGGCCATGAAGAATTATATTGAGGACATCCAGTTGGTAAGGCTTTCCAATAGAAATCAAGTCTGCCGATAAGCCGGCTAATAAACTTGGACCACTCAAACCTTTTTTTCCAATTTACTTTTAATTAAGTGACAAATGAAAAGAACACAGGCAACTCCATATTATTAATTTTCCTTCATGCTTCACCTGGACACAGGCCTTGCTGGAATCCAACCTTTTTGTCTGCATTTGAGGCTTACGCTTTATACAGTACACGGGAGATATACCTGTTGTGTTTTGTAAGACTAATGCCACTGAGTATTTTAAGAGCAGAGCCAGTGAGTATTTCTACAGTCATAGGTTGAGGATGTCACTTATTGGAATGCAAAGCATGGTCATTTGGAATTTATTAAAATAATATAAGGCTTCAGAGCTAGGCCTCCACCATGAAATACTCTTATGAAGACTACATTTTTTTTAACTGTTGTTCGCGTGATGCAACTTATTTCAACAAATCCAACTGCCATTATTTTAAAATAGCAAAACTTTATTTTTTTCCATAAAGTTCACAACTTTTGTTTGTTCACATTTTTGGCCTCATAGAAACTTTGGTGGAGGGGGGTTAATAGAATGCCCAGAAAGACAGTAAACAGTATTCATATCTGATCTTACCGCAATAGTTTAATCAAATTAACTTGCCTCATTAGGCCTGTGGCCTTGCATGTCAACTTTAAAAGCCTGACAGTCTCTTTTGCATGTGAGCGCTGCAGTCAGGCTTTGAATGTACTGAATGCAAGATACAGAGAAAGCATGCAAATACAAGTTAAGAAACATGCTCCTAGAAAGGCAGAATTATGCCAGAAATTTATTTTATCTTGATTTAACTGCTTCAGTGTGGTTAAATCTGGTAATAGATCTACTACAATCATGGTTGATTAACTACAATTTTATGTGATTTTTTTTTAAGTTGCAGAAATGAACTGAATGAGACCTTCCACAGCATTAAATGCTTTTATTTCCCGAACATTATACATGAATGACATTGGCTTCTATAAATTACAATTAGAGACCTCTAATCAACCGTAATTCTGATATGAACATTGGATAACTGGTTAGCATCTACAACATATATTTTTATTACTTTATTTTCACTTACTAACTGCACATTTTTATATAAATTCTGCACATTATATAATATATTAGATAACCATTTGGCCACTCTATTGTAAGCACACAAGGTTTTTTTTTAAACAGTTGTTCTTTATATGGGTTGTTAGATTTTGGAGACCATTCCGGTCTCAGAGGAAGTGTCAGACCTGGTGGAGAAACTCGATAGCTTCTACACAGAGGTAGAGGGAGGAGGGGAAGAGGATGGAGAAAACGAGGTGGACAAGAAACCCTTCACAAGGCCTTTTGCAAGACAATCAGGTACGTAACCAAAATATTCACTGTATTAGTTATTTCACAGAGAAAGGTAAGTCAAGCAAGAAAATACGGCCAAACTAAAAAATACGGAATTGAGGATTAGGGCTGCAAAAGTGACATGTGTTACAATGAATTATTGTTGCTGCTGTTAATTCTCTTTGTCTTTCACGGAGAAGTTTTTTTGTCCCCCCTCCACCATTTTGCTTCTCTCACATGTTTTTTGTCATCAGATGGGTTGTTAACACAATTCAAAGAACCACTAATGGGAGGCAAGTGTTTGGTGTTATGGCTGCAGAACGCACAGTAGATGCCAAGCCTTGTGTTGAGCGCTTCAGTGGGAAAGCTTATCTCAGCCTGCTTCAAATCACTTTCACTGGCCTCATTAAGCAGACAATGGCAGATAGCTTAGTGAACACTGCCTTCACTTTAAATCAGAGGAGTGTTGGGGCATCTGGGTAGCATAGCAGTCTATTCTGTTGCCTACCAAAATAGGGATTGCCGGTTCAAATCCCCGTGTTACCTCCGGCTTGATCGGGTGTCCCTACAGACACAATTGGCTGTGTCTGCAGGTGGGAAGCCGGATGTGGGTATGTGTCCTGGTTGCTGCACTAGCCCCTCCTCTGGTCAGTTGGGGCACCTGTTCAGAGGGGAGGGGGAACTGGGGGAAATAGTGTGATCCTCCCACGCACTACATCCCCTTGGTGAAATGCCTCACTGTCAGGGGAAAAGAAGCGGCTGGTGACTCCACATGTATCAGAGGAGACGTGGTAGTCTGAAGCCCTCTTCAGATCAGCTGGGGGGTGGAGCAGTGACCGGGATGGCTCGGAAGAGTGAGATAATTGGCCGGGTACAATTGGGGAAAAAAGGGGGAGAAATTCCAACAACAAAAAAAAAATCCAAAAATCAGAGGAATGTACTGCACTGCGGATAACCCTGACAAACCACATAGACAAAAACAAAGTTCCTCTATATTCTGTAATGTATGTAGTATGTAGTGTGTAGTGTGATGGCCCTGCTCCCTATTAAAGTAGAGTTTTGCTTCTCCCTCATCCCTTGCTTAGTCAGGATATTACTAGCCGGCATACGTTGCTGTTTGTGCCTTGCAGCGTAGTTGTGGTGTGTTGTGTGGTAGCACTTGTGAACTGGGCTGTCATCGTCACATTAATATCAGCAGAAGAGTGAGTGTGCTGCTTTGTCCAGTAGGTGAACGCTTTGTCACTTCAAACTGGACATAAATCCTGGAGAGATAATCAAGAGTGTTTTCCTCACTCTCCAGGCTATGGGGCGTTGTGGGACGCTGTACAAAACCACCGAGAAAACGATAAAGAGGGCAGTGCTCTTTGCATGTATGTCAATAGTGAGGAAACAGAGGAAAGCAAAGAATATAGTGAAAGGGAAGAGGAAAGTAGTTGTGGTTCAGAGGATGGTGAGGAAGAGGAGAGTGATGAAGAAGAGGACAAATCAGAAGATGAAGAGGAGGGGGAAGAACAAGGTAGTTGTAATAGCTAGCTGTTTTATTTTGTAACGGACATGCACTTAGAGATAAAAGAGGCCGTCAAGTATCCCTTACTACATAAAACAAGGCAGTGGCCTGTTGGCATATAACATGCTTTCTGCATGTTTTTCATGATATATTTATAAAATAGATTCTTGAATGTATCTTTTCATACTGAAAAGCACATGCTTTTCAAAACATGCTCTGTGTTCACACAGTTATTATATGGAAAATCTTTGCAAAGGCATTTAAATAATGTAACATTAAGGAGAGAATTTGTTCAGAAAACTAAAGAAATTAGGTTAGCCTGCACCCATCACCAGAAACGGAGGGTTCTGGACGGGATAGACAAAAAGCTCCAGACGAGTGTAGTGATATGTATTGTTTTACTTCAGCGGGTCCTCTCTCTTTCTCTGTCTTGGTACCTTGATTTAGAGCGGAGTAGCCCAAACCCAGTGTTACTCGGGCTGCAGGGTAGGAGATGGAGATCTGATGAAAGAGGGTCTAGCTGCAGCCTGGAGCCTAGTTTCTCCTCTGTTACCAATGGGACCCACAGCTCCCTCAACAGTGAGGTGGAGGAGGAGGAGCTGGTCTGCTCCATTGAGCCGCGTGTTGAAAAGTCCTACAGGCACCTCAATGGGCACCTCAGTGGTAAGTTGGTACATTGATGCTAAAATGTAATATGGAGCAAAACGAGGTCCGCGGTGGTGTAGCGGTCTAAGCATCGGCTTTGCGTCGATGCAGTTGCCCACTGGGGACTGGGGTTCGCGCCCCGGTCTCGTCAGATCCGACTATGGCCGGACTCCATGAAGCAGCAATCATTGGCAACGCTGTCTTCGGGAGGGGGGCGGAGTCGGCTTGTGTTCGTCACGTGAATGCGTCTCTGTGTGTGTCGGAAAAACAGTGGTTCGGCTTGGAGTCGCCTTGTCACAAAAAGTGGGGAGGCGGTCTCCTTCGAGACTGCCGGCCGGAGAGATGCAGTTGGCGAACGCATGCAGTTTGAGGGTGGGTGTTTGAATTAAAATAGGGATCGATTGGCCACTAAATTGGGAGAAAAAGGGGAAAAATCAGAAATAAATTTATAAAAAAAAATAAATAATATGGAGCAAAACTAAAAGAAAGAAAAAGCATTATTGTTGATTTTTATATGCGCTCTACTGTGTATGCTGATGTAGAAAAATACGAGTTTTGAAAGTCTTGGTAATGCATCCTCACAAAACATTGTTTTCAGCACACAGATAATGATTACATTTACATTATGATTATGTTTGCCAGGGCTGTAGATCCAGCTTTTATTGAACAATCGTTGACTGTATTATAATCTGGAGTTTTTTGTTCTTTTTATGATGGCGTGCTATGCATCCTCCAGATCACAGCAATGCTATTTCCGAGGAGAACTATCGACCCACAGACTCAGATAACGAAGAGTTCTGTGACTCAATGGAACATCTAGCCATAGAGGAGGTACTGTATACCACGCAGTTCATTAAGTAAGACAAAATATCTGTCAAGCTTTAAAATTAAACATTTGAGGTGTGTCCTGCTCCATGTGGCTCTAATGGATTCTAATTTTTCTGACAAGGGGTTGGGTACTTCAAAAGTCTACTCATCTGGATCAAGAGGGGCATCAGCAAAGCGAAAGAACCACATTTGGGATGAGACTAAGATGGCATTAAAGTTGAACCGAGAGGATGTTCCTGTCCTCGAGGGACCCCTTCTCAAATTAGAGCTTAGTACAACCCAAGCCAGTAGCTCCTTGTCAAAGAGAGGGATAGGTGAGACTACTACGATGGCCTTTGGTTCATACTGAAAATCTATTTTTTCCTTAGATGCATTTAATTCCGCTTGAGATCTATTTAAAGGTATTAATTGCTTAGTACACAGCATGTTTTGTGTGGTTATATTATCGAAGGATGTCTGCGCCAACTGGAGGATGCATTGTGTGTCAGTGGTTCTCAACTCTGGTCCTTGAGACTCGCCAGTATTGCTAGTTTTTTCCTGCACCAGATATATTAGCCATCTAATGAGGTAGTACTTGGTGCAACATGTGAACATATAGTTAACTACCTGGCAGAGTAGAAAACAAGCAGTGCTTGAGGTCCTGAGGACCAGAGTTGAGGACCACCATTGTGTATCGACTTCCTCTTGATCAACTGGGCATATTTAGCAGTCATCCAGTTACAACGTCTGTTTTAGGGTCCCAGTCCCCAACGGTCCCCTGTGGCTCCCAGCTGTGTGTGAATGTAGAGGCCGCCTGCTGTTGTGCTTCACAGAGCAGACATTCCTGGAGCATTGACAGGGGTAACATCAATGAGCAGATAGCCAATGCACTGCTGAGGCTACAGGATGACATGGCCAATGTGCTCCACAGGCTCCATACCCTGGAAGTCCTGACTGTCTCACAGGTAAAAGAACACTTTCAGTACAGCTCCAGGGGGGTTGTTTTTAGATGAGTGAAGAGAAAGTAATTCCATGTTCCTCCTACCTCACATTCCTCCACATTTCCTTTCTCCTGTTGAATACACCATATGTGGAAAATGTTAAGTGCTTCAAATGGGGATGAAGCGGGCAGAGGACAGCCTCCTAGTTTGTTTTGACGTGCTGTCTAATTTTACTTTTTCAGTCAAGATCCCCTTCACCAAGGCAAGAAGACACCCTAAGACTTGCACGAAAGGTCTTTATGAGAACCTTTTCTTCACTGGATTTGTTTTATTGTGTATAACTGAACACAATCCTTTTTTTTGTTTTTTGTTTTTAAGATGGAAAAAAATCGCATTAGGAATTAAAAAGAGCTCATCTTAACAATTTAATGTTTTTGTCCCAGAGACCATCTTGGTGGCCTTTTCACTTGTCTCCAATCTCTTTGGTATTGACTACAGTCTGGCCTTTGATTGCCCACGGGCTAGTCCAGCTTTACTTACAGCGGAAGAGAAGGTGAGCAAGACAACTAACTGTGTCAATAGTATTGTCACTTTTTTTTTTTTGTCAAGGGCCAGGCTGCTGTAGAATACACAGTATCTTATTAATTCTGGTACTAACTCTTTTTCTTTTCTTTTTTTTAAACTTTTCTCCTCCCAGGAAAATTAGCTGAATCCAGCTGAATTTTACAGATCAGTCACAAAACATGCTCTGCTTATGTGGATGAAACTTTAGTTTGGAGCTTGCTGTTACTTTTTTATGCCACTGATGGAGAGCGGTCACTCACTACAAGTAATGGATAGGCTACATCAGGTAAATGTATGTCTTAACAGAGGGTTACTACAGGAATACAGTGTAGCATCTGCAGTAAGACAAGACTGCCTTTAGAAATGCTTTGGAAATATTCTTTGGATTAACATATCATAAACGTAGGCACTTGCTCAGAGCTGATACATTTACTTCAATGTGAAAGACTAACATGAATTATCAAGGTAGAAAAAGTCACTTGATCACATATCATAACTCATAACTTTTAGTTTGTAAAACAGTAAAAAATAAAATACTTGTATCATGACTGTAAGTAATTAATGGGCTTGCACAACCAGTTTTAGCCATTTAGATTCAACGTTTTATTTATTGTACACTTCATAAATAATATACTTCTCTGATGTATTTGAACTATAACATGATGTATTAGAAAACTGTATTTGTGTGTGTGTCATGAAGTGTATATATATATATATATATATATATACACACACACACACACACACACACACACACACACACACACACACACACACACACGTATTGTAATAATGTAGCCTTTCTTTTTCATTATAAGCAGTGCAGAGACATGTCAGGACCTTTTTATTTAGGACCAAAGTACGATTTCATCATTTTGTTGATATTTACAGAACAAGTTCGAGGTAATGGTCTTTAAGATTTTTACTTTTTGAAAAAATGTTACGCAGGGTCCCAGACAATCCCTTTTTAATATTTATGTTTTAATATCAGTGATTTTTTTTTCTATGTTGTTGTGTGTTGTTCGAAAGTTGCATGAGGCGAAAGTGCTATATTAAATATTTTCACATATTATATTATCATTACACTAATGTGTTCAAGAAAAAAATGTCTCACCTGTAATAAAGAATTTCAATGCAAACGTCTGAACAAGGTGACTGGTTATTACAGTGTAGCTCTGCCCTTCGCGTTTGCTCCGAGTTTGCGCGATCCGTACCGGAAATCCGACGGATCGGGCTCCGCATCCGGTTGATCTTTGTGTGCCAGATATCCGCTGTCGTTTTCGTTAGCCGCGAAGCCGTTGTTGGAAGTTTCGATTTATCAATAATTTGAGTTTACAAGTGTCAGCAGTTTAGCTTGTCAGCTTATCTGCTGTGTGGTGTCAGTGGGAATTAAAATGTTTTCCGTGTCGATGACAGTCCAGCCACAGGTAAGAAACAGACTGGCGGTGTCTGTTTTGGTCCAACATGGGTCAGACAAGCTAGCTAACCTAGCTAATATTAGCTCGATTGTTGGCGACTGTCAGGTCATTCTGACTTGTGCACTTCACCTAACATTCCAATATCATGTTTTAGGGTAATTTTTGGTCATGTATATTATTTTGATGTAATCGTCTTTTACCCCGGGGTGAGATAGGTTGAGTATCAAGTGGCGCACTGAGTGGCGCTAGTTTACTGTTTTGTAAATAAAGATAACATCGCTAGCTGCCAGTGACAGAACAGCGTCAAAAGCAAATGTTTGTCTGCAACCCATTTGCGTATTATTTGCTCATTTTATCACGAGAACGCAACATTGTTACAACCCTCTTAAGAAGTAAATTGACTGCCAATTTAAATGGTTTGCTTGGTGGTAAAATTGCCAGAGCTTGGAAGTTTGACATTGATTATGTAACGTATTGCAACAAGGTTAGCTACCCTGTGACATTTTCATTGTAACCATGAGTTACAATGTTAGCATTAGTTACCAACACTGCAGACAAGTCTAAGAGAGAGGGATGAAGGGAAATTTTGATCAGCATGGGAAACAATGTTTGTATGTTTGACTTTTGAATTACTGTAAAGACACACAAAAGGCTTGTAAACAACTATATCTTATGGCTAGTCTGTCTCATATTCATCCACTTCAATTCACATGTATGATTACAGGTGACTGTCCCTCTAAGTCACCTCATCAACGTCCTGCACTCCCTGAAGAGCTCAGTAGCAAGCAGCAACAGTGCCACCACCAAATCTAAGAAACAGAAGGAGCATACCTCAGAGTCCAACCTACATGGCACAGAGGTAGACTTTATCAGAGAAATGTGTAAAGTTTGCGTCCCATCAGAAGGGGGTGTGACAATGTCCTTAATGCTTTCCCCCTCACAAACTCGCTCCACACATATTTCAAAAACATCCTATAGCAATTTTGCAGAGAGATTAACTTGATAAGCATGAATTAATAATGATGTGTGCGTGCTTTTGTGCAGCCTGTGTGGAGCCTGCGGGAGCTTGGTCTGTCAGAGTTAGGAGTGCAACAGCTGGATGAGCTGGTGAACAGTGTTATGCCTTGCCTCAGGCAACAGGAGGCACCACTCCCATCGAATCCTTCCAGCCAGACAACCTGGAGGACCTCACATCTCTCCACACACTCTTTCTTTTACAACAAGCATGGTAGTGTCATTATGGATAATGTTGTTGTAAAGTTTAAATCCTTGATAAGAATTTCAACATGATGAATAAAAATTAAGACATCTGAGAAATGAATGTACAAATGTTTTCTATTTATAATATGTTAGGCACTCAGTGAGACCAAAGAAAAAATACCAATATAACTGCTGTTTCACAAAACACAAGCTGGCTAGTTATACCGTGTGACTGGTTGATTAATAATGCTGCATCCCACATCAGCCAACAATTGGATAGGTTCATTGAAACCAATTAACAATGCATTGTTGATGGCTCCCCTCTATCCCAGGGTTCTCTGGCGGCTCTAAGGCTATGGCCCCTCCTGTTTTTTGTAAACAGAGTCCAACACCTCTTCAATCTGTGTGCTCAGAACTCCAGTACTGGCCAGGTAATTTGTCAGTTGCAGTCAGCTGTATCAGTTGATTTCTGGTGTGGAAAATGTATTCATCACAGCTAATTTACATTATGACACGCTCTGTTCCCTTGTCATAAGCCCATGACATAGGCAAATGAAATTTCCATGAGGAATGCCAATTGTAATGGTCAGTTGTCTCTTCATTGCTGGTTCTAAGAAAGTATAAGGTTATAAACAAAGTTATACTAAACATCTTATTCTTTGACTAACTGATGAACCCTCCCTTCTTTTGCTGACCAAGATAACACTACCTATATTAAAAGATTTTCGTTGGATTTTGCACTGTGATGGACTGGCGGCCTGTCCAGGGTGTCTCCACGCCTGCTGCCCAATGACTGCTGGGATAGGCTCTAGTATCCCTGCGACCCTGAGAGCAGGATACACAGTTTGGATAATGGATGGATGGATCGATTGTTTTGCATATTATGTAATCAGTCCTTGTTTACTTTATATTTCAAGTGTGGGTACAGAGCAGAGGTTTTAAAACCCTGAGAAACAAAACACGGCATACGCAGTCAGCCTTTCACCGTCCTCTGGAATCTGATGGCTTCACGTCATCATTTATGAAGGTAAACCTTTGTGCTTACCATTATTCACAAATTTGATTGACAGTTGGGGACCAGAAGTCAAAATCCTTGAAATTTGCAGCAAGACAAGTGAAATCTTGTATGGTTTCTGAGTAATAATGATTTATCTGTCTCTCAAAAGACTTGAAACTATTTTTGGTAAATGGAGGACACATTTTATAACCAATGACAAATCATTTTACTCTGCTAAATATCCCAACGCCAGCATTTCACCTCACCAAAAGACTAGTAACCTCAAACAATATCAAGATTGAAAGTGCTAGAGTAGTTGAGTGTGCAGGTTCTCTTTGCCTTTCTAAACAATGCTAACTTGTTCTGCTTTGTGCTACAGGGTTTCCTGACGCGTGACAAGGGGTTGGAGATTGAGACTCTCGACAGGCTATTGAAGAGCAGGAACATTCCTGATGGACATCAGGAAGCATTCAAGAGTGGATTCACTGAGGGTTTTCTGAAAGCTCAGGCCCTGACACAACGCACCCAAGGCAAGCGTTAAGACACTCACCTGTACGAAAATAAGCACCTTCTCCACTAATTGACATTGTTTTCTTATATAACCTGCTATTACTACTATTACTACTACTGCTATTACTATTACATATGTTACTCCAATACTTTTTGAGTCATGTTATAAATATGAGGAGCCTATAATTCAACACCTCTACCTCTTGCCTCCCCACTGTTTCAATATGACCTTTCCATTTTAAGTTGGGCTTGCAATGTTACTCTGTATTTAGGTGTAAAGTCATAAACTCGAGGAATAAGGTCGGGTCCTCATCTATGAAGTACATCTCATTCACATTATTTTCCTTCTTTACGCACTGTGATATGCTACTATCTTAATGTTTTAAAAGCTTTTATATTTAGCTTTTTTATTTTTTTGGCATTTCTTTGTCTTCCTGAACATTTGATGAATATTTTCAGAATATGTCTCTCACTCCTGTACTCTTAATTATTTGCTTGTAAAGTTGTTCATCAGGTATTTCAAACTTATTGTACTATTTTACTTAGTTTTAGTTGTTTGTATAAATCAAGAGAATCGGCATGTAGACATGAATATTCCACCTTAGATTCGCTCATCAAAATTGCCTTAAGAGTTTGAAGAATGTAGATTTGTAGTTCTCCATTGAATACAGTGTAATTTTTATTCTGCTTTTCAGACTCTTTGAGGAGGACTAGACTGATTTTGCTGGTACTGCTTCTGGTCGGCCTGTACGGCATCTCTAAGACACCTTTCCTATCGGGTAAAGGCTCCTGTCCCCTTTTAACACCCCCATTTTTGATATTTTTGCAAAAAAAAAAAAGAAGCTCCCCTTATAAGTTGATTGTTCCCTGGCAAAAAAGATCTCAGCTTTTGCTGGGTATATAGAGTACCAAGCGTGTTGTAACTGAACCATATTCAACTTAACGCTGAGAATGACGATTGGCCTCTGTTCCTAATCCCTGTTCACAAGCAGTGTGTGCAACTTAAGTAGCCATGCCATGCAGTGTGATTTCGAACTTTAATCTAACCATTCTGGACAGTGCGATTCCGAACCACATCAGGCCTGGACTCAGCAGTGGACCCTGTCCAGATGAAAAATGTGACATTTGAGCATGTCAAAGGGGTTGAAGAGGCCAAGAACGAGCTGCAGGAAGTCGTGGAGTTCCTCAGAAACCCGCAGAAGTTCACTGTTTTAGGAGGAAAGCTGCCCAAAGGTAAAATTCTTTCTGTTAAAGCCTCAAGGTAGATAAAATGTACCATGAATGTTTCTGTCACGTCCACATTTATTTTTGGGACTGAACAGTGATTTTTAGAAATACATCATAGAGATATTTACTGAAATATGCTACAAACTTCTGTTGGTACCCTGCTGTTTCATCATTCTTTACTTTTCTTATCCTGCTTTCCTTCTTGTCCATCTAGGCATCTTACTGGTAGGTCCCCCAGGTACTGGTAAGACCCTGCTGGCCAGAGCAGTGGCAGGAGAGGCAGATGTACCGTTCTACTATGCCTCTGGGTCTGAGTTTGATGAGATGTTCGTTGGAGTGGGAGCCAGTCGCATCAGGAACTTGTTCAGTGAGTGTTTCTTTATTCTCCTATGTATCTTTACGAGCAGTGGAGACATCCTCACTTCTACCTGCCATATTTGGATAACTTATGAGTATCTTATTCAAGGACGAAGACAAGATTCAACTGTTACAAACTACAGTCTTTATTCAAAATGTGACTTGACTTTGTTGCCCTCTCTCTCTAAGGGGAGGCCAAAGCCAGTGCTCCCTGTGTGATCTTTATTGATGAGCTGGATAGCGTGGGTGGGAAGAGGATCGAGTCTCCCATGCACCCTTACTCCAGACAGACCATCAACCAGCTACTGGCTGAAATGGATGGGTACGCCTCTAAAAACTATTAGAATCATTGTCACATTGAAGAAATTGAGCTGACTTTCTCGTCTGCCATTTGAAAGTAACCAGGGAGGAGATCATGGTTAAGAGTCAACACGAGACTGTAGCTCAGAACAATATCCAGGCTAGAGGGTGGTCTCTGTAATCACATCACTATACCATGGCAGATACAATGGGGGAAATAAGTATTCAAGACGTCAATATTTTTTCTTTCATTAAACATATTTCCAGTGCAGCTATTCACATGAGATTAAGACATTGGTATTAACTCAGTAAGACAACATAGCTTAAGAAATCATAACAGTCCAATCAATAAAGTTTTTTTTTTGTGATTTTGATATACTTTATTAATCCCCATAGGGGAAATTCAGCTCTGCATTTAACCCATCCTAGTTGTGTCGCTAGGAGCAGTGGGCTGCCGCTGTGCAGCGCCCGGGGACCAACTCCAGTTCGTCTCGCCTTGCCTCGGTCAGGGGCAGAGACATGAGTATTAACCCTAACATGCATGTCTTTTTTGATGGCGGGGGAAACTGGAGCACCCGGAGAAAACCCACCGCAGAAACGGGGGAGAACATGCAAACTCCACACAGAGGATGACCTGGAATGACCCCCAGGTTGGACAACCCTGGGGTTCGAAACCAGGACCTTCTTGCTGTGAGGCGAGCTTGCTAACCACTGGGCCACCATGCTGCCAAAAGTCACATAGATGTGTGATGAAATTTTTCTCCCGCTAAATGCTGTGTCCAAATGAACTGATTCAACTTTCTGGGATTATGTGCATTAAATTGGAATGACACAGGAAAAAAAATATTGAACGCGCTAATTGAAATGTATTTAATTCTTAGTGGAGAAGCATTTGTTTGCAATGACAGCTTCAAGATGTTTCCTGTACGAAGAAACTAATCTCTCCCACTGTTCAGGGGGGATTTTGACCCATTCTTCTAAGCAAACAGTCTTCAAATGTTTAAGATTCCGGGGGCCCCACTGGTGATTCTTCATCTTCAATTCCTCCCACAACTGTTGTATTTGGTTCAAGTCAGGTGATTGACTGGGCCATTCCAACACCTTTATTTTCTTTCTCTGGAACCAGTTGAGAGTCTCCTTTGCAGTATGTTTGGATTGTTGTCCTGTTGAAAGGTCCACCCATGTCTCATCCTCATTGTCCTGATGGATGGCAACAGATTCTTTTCAAAAATATCCCGATACATGGCTCCCTCCATTCATCTTCCCTCCAACAATTTGTATTCTACCAGTACCTTGAAAAGAGAAACAGCCCCATACCACGATGCTTCCACCTCCGAACTTTACTGTATGGTATTTTTAGGGTCATATACAGAGAAATATCCCCTCCAAACATGGCGAGTAGTATTATTGCCAAAAATTTCAATTTTTGTCTCCTGACCACACATTCTTCCAGTAATCTACACGTGTCTCCAAATGTTGTGTAGCAAACTTCAAATGAGCTTCAATGTGCCTTTTCTTCAGTAATGGAGTCTTATGGGGTGATCCTGAATGGAGACCATGGCAATGGAGTGCATTGCCTATCGTTTTCTCTGTGACAATTGTACCTGCTTCTTCCAGTTCTTTCTGGAGCTCTTTCCGAGTGGTCCTTGGATCTTGGGCTACTCTTCTGACTAATTTTCTTATAAGATTTCTCCTGTGCATGCCTGATTGATGGTGGAGTGATGCTTCTTCCACTTGTGGATAATGGCCCCAGTGGTGCTTATGGGAGTTGCGAAATCAGTCGGTAACCTACGCCATTTCTGTGTTGCTCAACAATCTTGTTGCGAAGGTCTTGGGAGAGCTCTTTGCCTCTATCCATCATGATGAGATGGTTCTTGTGTGACAGCTTGATAACAAATGACGCATTCACAGATAATAGATAATAGTAATAAAAATTGAGTTTGTATAGCGCTTCTCATCTGCAGAGACAGATCTCGTAGCGCTTCACAGATAAAAGACTAGTAAAGTAATCTCTTTTAAATTAGCACAGGTACGAAGGCTAATTATTAGTTAATCACCAGGTTCAGTGCTTTTTCTTACTGCATGTTAAATACTTTTTTTCTGTCATTCCAATTTAACGCACATAACTTTTTTTATTAATTGGAATGTTATGTTCTTTAGCTATGTTGCCTTATTGAGTTAATACCAATGTCTGGTCTTAATTTCATGTGAATAGCTGCACTGGAAATATGTTTACTGAAAAAAATGTTGACGTGTTGAATACTTATTGCACCCACTGTATTACTTGCATACACTACTGTAGAGGACCACTGAGTAATGGGCTGAAGCTCCTGTGTTGTTATCAGAAGAGCACCTATTCCAATGAAAGAAAGAAAAAACTCAACAAACTCCAGCGTAAACAACTAAGGTTGAAAAGCGTTTATTCAGTCGGGTAATTTATAGAACAGAGCATATTACTACTGTGGTTGATGAATTAGGAGGTGACTGAGCGGAGGAATACCCACAGATTGAGTGTATTGCACCGAGGAGCATTGCCTTTGAATTAAATGTATGCTATGATCTAATTGTAGGTTTAAACCAAATGAAGGTGTGATCATCATTGGAGCGACAAATTTCCCAGAGGCTTTGGATAAGTATGTTTAGCTTTTGTAATATATTTTGCTACAATTCACGAAGACAATTTCTGTTGGGATTTACAACCTGTGAAGGCCCAGCTGTCCTTGTAATTATTGAGAATGCAATACCAGACTTTTGATCAAATCCTTCAAGAGCCATCAGGTTCCACATAAACAGTGAAACAGAGATATTTTTTTCCTGAAGAAGTGCAGCTTGTGTTTTACTGACCAATGTCTACCCTCCTCCATAGTGCGCTGATCCGTCCAGGACGTTTTGACATGCAGGTGACTGTACCCAAACCAGATGTCAAAGGACGCACAGAGATCCTCAACTGGTACCTCAAGAAGATTAAAGTAGATCCAGGTATGACATCAGCCTGAGCTGATCCTAGATTTGGCCACTATAAGAGGTTAGTGTATATCTTATTTCGGTCACTTTCAAAATCCAGTTTCTCTCACATTATGAGTAAGGGCCTTATATTTGTTATAAGAAAGCTGAGAGGTTTTAATAAGCTTGGGTCCTAGTCTGAAGAGACCTTAGAAACTCTTGGCAGGAGTATCCCATTTATGTGGAATGAGAACAGAGTTGCCTGTTATTTCACTAGTGTCATGCCAAAGTTCAAGCCTTCCCACAGCTTCACTGTCTGTTTTCTCTCAACATTAATTCAATGTTATCTTTAATCCATGCAGCTATTGAGGCTAATATTATTGCTCGGGGCACAGTGGGCTTCTCTGGTGCCGACCTGGAGAACCTGGTGAACCAGGCTGCCCTAAAGGCAGCAGTGGACGGAAAAGACATGGTCACTATGAAAGAATTGGAGTTTGCCAAGGACAAGATCCTCATGGGTGAGCAGCACGAAAGCTTAGCTTATGTGGAGGGAACAGCCTCACATATGGTCGGTTGTTAATTCATTCCTTTGTTTGTTCTTTCATTTGTTCCTTCCTTCCTCCCTCCCTCCCTTCTGTCCTTTATTTATTTGTTTGTATATCTTTTTATTTATTACCACAGTGAGGAAGTTGGGAGGCAGATAGAGTAGGATAAACACAGGAGACATTGTTCGTGGCTAAATCCATCCTAATCCAAGTGAGATAACCTTTCAACTTTGTTTTATAATTTAATGCTATTCACTTTCTGTATATTGTCTCTAGCTCACTAGTTTGTTGGTTCTTTTATGATTTAATAGTCTTGAGAAATGGCTGCCCTTTAGATAACTGATGACAAAGTATGGCATAAAATGTAGACATTATTGACTGCCTGCCAAATAACAGTTGAGTTTTCCATGGTTTAAAAAAAATCACTCCTTCTAAACATAGGGCTGCTGGACACCATTGTGTGTGTTCTGTTTATGATGCCGACCAAATTATGTTTACTTTGTGGTCATTAGGTTGCCCTAGTTAGAGCAACTAAAGTTATATTTCACAATGTTGCCTAAGTTTCTAGATTGAGTTAAATTTGTTATGTGCGCAGGGTCCACAAAGCATCGACTTTGTGTCGATGCAGTTGTCCACTGGGGACCGGGGTTCGCGCCTCGGTCTCATCAGATCCGACTATGGCCAGACTCGATGAAGCAGCAATAATTGGCAATGCTGTCTTCAGGAGGGGGGGCGGAGTCGGCTTGTGTTCGTCACATGAATGCATCTCTGTGTGTCGGAAAAAGCAGTGGTTCGGCCTGGATTCGCCTTGTCACGGAAGTGGCGATCGTCTCCTTCGAGACTGCCGACCGGAGAGATGCAGTTGGCGAATGCATGTAGTACAAGGGTGGGTGTTCGAACTAAAATAGGGATCAATTTGCCCCTAAATTAGGAGAAAAAGGGAAAAATCAGAAATACATTTATAAAAATTTTTTTTTTTATGTGTGATCGCTACAGCCCCTAGATGTCATATTAGCCCACGTATGTTAGCTAGCTAAGCAGTCTTACTTTAGCTGACGTTAATTTTTTCACCATGTTAGGCTAGGCAGCTGCATGCTAGTCATTGTGAGATGAATAGAGATTGACTACTGTTAACCAAAACCTACCATGCTGTCATTATTGGGAACAAAGTCCTTTCTGTTAATACTCTTTATCCACTTCTGGCAAATCTCTTGGTTTCACAGGGAATCTATGTAAAGTATGGTCTCAGACAGGGGCACTGTTCATGAAGTGAAGGCTTTTTTTGTTTTGCAGTTTTTTTTCCAAAGTTGAAGTTTACCACTACTGTTGGAGCAGCTGAGAATTGCACAGGTTCTTCCTGAAGTCCTAGACATCATTATCAAAAGTAATGTTACATAAAAAGTAAAGGTAAAAATAGAAAATTGTACACTTCTTATGACAGCTTGCCTTCACATGCGCTCATATTGTAGGGGGATTTCACCACAGAAATGGCGACTTGTTTACTCCCAGTACTTCCTCAGATTCACGTATACATAGTACCCACAACTGCCATCATTAACTCTCAACCGTGTCCTATGTTTGTGTGTTTGTTTGTTGTTTTTCCAACACCTTCCTTTTATTTTCTCGTGTCGTTCCATCTAAGGTCCTGAGAGGAGGAGCGCAGAAATAGATAAGAAGAATAAGCTCATCACAGCGTACCATGAGTCAGGCCATGCCATCATTGCTTACTACACCAAAGACGCCATGCCCATTAATAAGGCCACCATCATGCCTAGGGGACCCAGTCTAGGACATGTAAGGAATACCAGAACCAGTTCAATGAATGGATAAACTCTGCTCAGTTACAGTTACTCTGCTGAGTTACAGTGTATGATAACCAATAATTATATTCATATGAATACGGTTGTAATGACTTTACTCTTTCGCTTTTGTAAAGAACTATATTCTCCTCCCTTTTCTGTTTCCCTACTCCCACTTCCCACCTTCACTATCTTCATTTCCCTCAACCCTACCACCACTACTGCCACCCTTTCTCCATCCCCCTCTCCCCTCTCCCATTCATTACTCCCCTCTCCACCAGGTGTCCATGCTTCCAGAGAATGATCGCTGGAGTGAGACTCGCTCCCAGCTACTGGCCCAGATGGATGTCAGTATGGGTGGTCGTGTTGCAGAGGAGCTCATATTCGGCAACGAGTACGTCACCACAGGTGAGACAGCTGGGATTTCTGGGGAAAGCTGTTAAGCCTTATTTTTATATATATATATATATATATATATATATATATATATATATATATATATATATAGTTACCGCCCCAGTGCTGTGTGTTGTGTACTATTACCCTGTATACGAGGGTTTTATATATATATATGTATGTATGTATTAGTGGTGGGACTTAATTAAAAAAATTAATCGAATTAACTATGGGCTTTGTAATTAATTAATCGTAATTAATCACATTTTAATCGCATATCGATATTTGACACCAGAAGCAACATTTTTCAATTCAAACAGGTCTTGGTAGATGACTAAATCAATGAATAGACACATACATAAGTTTAAACAACAAAATCCTGTTTATTTTGTTCAAAACAAGTTTGTTTTGTAAACACAGTACTTTTTGTAACCCCTGAACTTCTACCACTGAAAGTGGTCTACAGTCCACAGCAATCCATTTCGCCAGTGAGTTTGTTAATTTATCAGACGTGGACTTACTCATCTTGGATTTGAAACCCGTCATCTGGTGGAGAGTCGGTTGGCGACTCTGCTTGGTTGTACTAGGAGCACTAGCGTTAGCGTTAGCTCCGGTGTTCGTACTAGCTGCAACGTGTTTCGCATTTAGGTGGTACCGGACGCCTGAATAACTGCGGTGGAATGCAAACTCTCTGTTGCAGAGTCTGCACACAACAGTACTCTTATCTAGGCTTCCATCCGACCGTTTTTTAAACGTAAATTTCCCATCCACAGAGCTAAGCAACACGGTGTCATCCTTGTCGTCTATCACGTCTGTTGTTAGCATACTGACTTGTTAGCCTAACCTACTCTGCCTTCCGCTTGACTGACGTCACTCGGTGCATCGGTATAATCCGTATGCCAGAAACGAGTGTACTGAGATGCGTTCTGTGTTGACTGGAGTGTAAAAATAAAATGCGATAAAATGCGTTAATTTTTTTTAACGCCGTTATTTTTCCTATAATTAATTTTCGAATTAACGCGTTAAAGTCCCGTCCCTAATATATATATAACATATAGATAGATAGATAGATAGATAGATAGATAGATAGATAGATAGATAGATAGATAGATAGATAGATAGATAGATAGATAGATAGATACAAGCCTGTACTGAAATGCATTAAAAGTTTTTTTCCTCATTTGTTGAGCACTTTTATCTAAACCATTGATGGTTTCCGGGAGGGGGGGTATATATATTAAAAAAATATATATATATATATATATATGTGTGTGTGTGTGCGTGTGTGTGTGTGTGTGGGGGGGGGGGCATTCCATTAGCAGCCATAATACCAGGCAGTCTTCTGTGTGTCTCTGAAATGCTTCCAAAATTGTGTCCAATGGGGATGTCACTGGTGGACAAACCATGAATTTGAAAACTTGCCTCCTAGTTTGCCTTAATATTCACGCTCTGTTTTACAATGTAGTCTATTGGCGAAACAGGATAGACGCTTCTCATGGATAGACACTTCTCTGCACAGACTGGGGTGGGGGGGCAAAAATTAGTCTGCATGCATAGATTTAACTATAGGTAAAAAGACAGCTTGCGCTTACAAAGGACAAGGAGATATTAACTGTTGAGCTAAAATTGTTTTCGAACATTTTTTATTTTTCTAAATTTCCTGGTAGAGTTGAGGTTCAGTGAAAAACTGTGTTGTTCTTCAGGAGCATCCAGTGACTTTGACAGTGCCACCAAGATAGCTGAAATGATGGTGACCAGATTTGGAATGTGTGAAAAGGTAGGTGTGTGATGGGGGCCTGAATTAAAGAAATTCATTAGATTGCATTTTGTGCAATGTGTTCTACTCACCATTTTTGGTGACAAAAAGCATTCACCCAGAACAAGTCTGTGAGCAAAAATTGCATTAATTTAATTAAAAATCAATTAAAATCATTTTAACTTTTCAGATCAAAATTCTTTGCCACTTTCTGATGTGTGTGAGAACAGAAGACAACACTAGCCTAAGTCAGCATCAGTAGGGAAATGTGGCAAAAGTCAGAAAGCTAACAACATATCATGCAAACAATTGGCAATATGGTCATCTCCATAACTCTGTCACGCATATCAGTAACTTCATCTGTATACAATATCTGTTATATTTTTAATCAGTAAAGCTGAATATTACATTGTGTATACAACGTTATGATTTGTTAGCAGCTTTGCTTAGTTTATATCTCTGCCAATACTGTAATGGCAGTGCTGGAAAATGTGTCTTGTGTTTACATGAAACTTCAGCTGCTGAAAACCACTAGAGTAAACAAACATTAAGTTTGTGTTTTATTTAGAAACATCCGCATGTCCACAAATCATGGTAAGTCCAAAATATCTGTCTGCAGCTGAGTAGATCCATTTGTTTACAATAATGTAATTAACTCATTAAGCCTGATTGATGTGTTTACAAAATATTGAATTTTCAGGGGTTGGTTATTCATATGCAGCCCTTCAATTATAGTAACTATATAGGTCCTCCATTTGGATATTAGGATGAGTTTTCCACTCCTAACAAAAAACTTTGACAATCTTATTTTGTGAAAGGGAGAGGACATGTGCGCGTGCACTGTTAGGATGTGCACCCCTGCCAATTTAGGGCTACTTTTGTGCATTCCTGGAGCTAGACATTTTTGTATGGCTGTCAACTATGGTTATAAATAGTCACTATCTGCTCTGCTCCACTTCCTCCTCACTCAACAGGGTATAAGAGCCCTTTTGTTTTAACTGTAAATTACATATTTTCCTTTCCTTGGTACTATAGTGTGGCTGGGTCATATAACACTAAATTATAATTTTAATACAATTTTGGGAATAATGGGTTGAGGAAAGTTACTCTTGTTTGGATTATCAGTTTAAGCATTTTTTTTATTCACATATTCCCTTTCCTCTTCGTCTCCCAGTTGGGTGTGATGACCTACCCCAATCTGACAAAGCAGAGTCCAGAGACACAAGCTGCTGTGGAGCATGAAGTCAGGGTGCTGCTGAAGGTCAGTTAACCCTTAATTTCATTCATCACTTCATCATATTTCTTACCGGTCCAAGTTTTCTGGGGTTTTTTTCTTCTATGATCATCCCTGTGGGGTCGCTACGTATATTGGCTTATACAGAGAGAAATTATCTATACATACCAGCTACAATTGCTGCAGTTTGTACTTTCAAAAAAGCGACCCTGCTAGGAAAACTCCTCAGTCAAAATATTTGTCTCTTGATATTCCCAGGACTCATATGAGCGGGCCAAGGCACTACTAAAGTCTCATGCTAAGGAACATAAGAATCTAGCAGATGCCCTCCTGATGTATGAGACACTGGATGCCAAGGAAATCCAGTTGGTCCTGGAGGGCAAGACCCTGGACACCAGATGAAACCAATCAGGCCGGAACACAATTGAGGGATCACTGGGGAATGGGTCAGATTTTGAGCGCTCAGGGGTAATGTAAAGAGTGGAACTCAGGTATGCTCATGTGGGGTCTGAGTACAGGGTTTTAAAGCTCGCAGCCTCCATTCAGATCATACAGTTGCTGAGGGATGATCTTTGAACCATTTCACATCTCTTGTGTTTATACAGTCATTGTGGAATCTGAATGGCACTCATTATAGGTAGCCTGATAGTCTCACATACTTCATGAAAACCGGCCCATGCTTAGAAATGTAGAGTGTGTATGTAGGAAAGAGAAGCATGTACAGTGAAAGGGCTCAAAAGTGTTTCTAAAAGAACATTCAGCTCATGTTAAATGCTACAGATGACAATGAAAATAGCTCCTTAAAAGGTAAGGCAAATCAACCCACCCAGCACTTTGTATTATACCTCTAAGAGGTAACATGACATAAGGATTTGTTTGATTTAGGTCCAACATCTACTGTGCCTCCACAAGTACTCTAGCATTACATCTGTGTAGTAACTCAGATTACTCCTTTTTTTTGTTGTTTGTTTGTTTTTTTGTGCTGTCCATCCTTAAAGATTTTGTCAATTTGAATGCTTAGGTCTGTTATATCTGAAGAGGATTGAGTATCGTCATCAATATGGCTCAGGTTGCTTTAAAGAAGAGTGGGTCATGAATGTAAATTTGCATTTGAAACCTAAGATATTAGTGGAGGATTGTATTCTAAATGTATCTATATGACATATGCACAAATAAGTTTGAAATGTGATCGTATTACCAATTCAGTCATGCGTGTAACAGTTTGTTACGAGCTTCCTAGCAGTTTGTGTTCACAACCGCTACTTGTCTAGTACATTGGCTGTCAATTCCAGTCCTTGGGACCCCTTAGTGCTATTGGTTTTCTGTTCTGCCAGATAGTCAATCACATTCACCTGTTGTATCAGGCCTAAAACCTCCCTCATTAGTCGGCTCGAGTAGCTGGCAGCATGAAAAACCAGCAATAGTGAGGAGTACCAGGGAACAGAGCTCTGAGTCTCTTGTCTTGTGTATCTCAAAGCTAGCTTGCCCACTAGAGATACTTATTCTCTCCTCTACTTCACCTGGCCAAGACACTGGTATGTTTTTAAGGTGTCACTGAAGGCCATCATTGTAGGCTGCTACAAATGTTAATCAATTATCGTCTTAACATTTGTTCCAGTTTTCTCAATCTGAGAGGCTTGTCTGTACTGTGACAAATAGATGCTGTGACACTCTTCTATCTCTTTTTGCCACTCCTGCATGTTCCAAAGTTTGTCGTTATGCTGATAGTTCTAATGGTGGCCTTTTTTGAAGTGCAAGTGTAAATGTCAACTTTTGAACTAGGAACTTTAAAAAGTTGGTCAACGATGCTTCGTAGCACTTATGGCAAGTATGTGACTCGAAATGCACTCTGTATGTAATGTATACAAATGGAATGGGAAAATGCTGCTGCATCCAAAATGGACGCTTCAGGTCACCATGTACCAAATGTAGGTGAAATGAATTTGACAGTTCTGAGGGTTATACATTAAATAATTTATTTCAGTGGTCTGATCCAGGTATTTGAAAGACAGCTCAATACCAGGATCATATTTACTTCGTTGCAAATCAGTGGATTCAGGGTTATCTTAATGCTTCTATCATTTGGGTGACCTACCAGGCCATATTTGTTTAACAGTAGCTGTTATTTGCTGTGTCTGTTATTGAACTCCAGCAGTGTGACAGACACCCTTAGTCAATGTGACATTGTTCTGTGTCCCCAAAAAATGTGCAAAGGCATCAATCAGCCTGTTATTATTCAATGTCTAATACTCCAGTCAGAATCAGAATACTTCATTCATCCCCGAGGGGAAATTGGGTAACAAGTGAGTAGCTCTAGCCGTGATGGTATCTATAACCATATCTCGATGTTTTACAACAGACTTTGAAAGTAAGGCTCATCTATAACCAGCCAAGTCACTTCTTTCTGGTGTTATCTGTTTCTGGTTTCTTTGCCTGTCACATGCTATAATTCTTTATTGGCCTTCTACCCATGATAAGTTGTGTATATATGGTTGAGACATAATGGGAACATTGTATAAAGATGTATAGTAATGCTTGTATTCTGTGTAAACATTGAAAATAGCTCTGGTTGAAAAGGTCAACAACGAGATAACGAAAGTGAATGAATGTTTGCAGCTGAGATAAATGAAAAACGTATGTAAAAACTTGTGTGTTGATTTGTTTTTGTAAGGTTTTAGGTTGGTATGCAGCTTTATGCCTTTCCAGACATTTTATTTGAACCATGGTCCATTGTTTTTGTTGTGTCTTTGCCAAAAGTTGAGCCTCATGTACATTTCTCATATCTTCATCTGTTTATCTTTCTATTTTGTTGCAGGAATGTACAATTTGACAGCAAATTATTTTATTCCAAATGCAGACATAGGTAATGGGTGATCTTGGGGGGAAAAAATTTTACGCCGTGCACATCAATAACTAAAATCTTGCAGAGATGCCAAAAAATTGTTCTTGGGGAGGATTTTCAGAACTGGGTTTTCCTCTACGGAATCTGCTTGCATTTCTTCAACCCCACCTCCCAAATGCCCCCACACAGTGTCAGAAACACAGGAATAAATACTAAGCCGTGGAACAACCCAACTATAATCACCAAAAACATGATCTTAAAGAAGGTCCTGAAGATATAACTCCCAGACAAGGAGAGCACCACCACTCCTAAAATGGTGGACACTGCCCCTTGCAGTATAGGATAGCCCAACTGGGCCAGCGCATCAATAGCCCTCTCATTAATATCGCTCTTGGAGCTTGAAATATAAGAGTAAGTGATGTGGGTCGAGAAATCTACTGCAAAACCAATACAGATCACCAGGTTGATCATGGAAATGGAGTCCAGGCTCACGTCCCACAGAGCCATGAATCCTGCTACGCCAGCCACGACCGAACACATGGCAAAGGTGACCCATATGGAACAAAAGGGATCGGGTATCAGGAAGAGTGAGATGATGAATATCAATGTTGCTGCCACTAGAATGGTTTGAATGGTGGTGTCCATAATGGTAGTATACTGGTCAAAGTAGATAAATGCAGGGTGATAGACCAGAAGCTTAATTGGGCATTGCTTTGCTGTTTTCCTCAAGCCAAGCAACATGTCTTTCATTGTGGTTTTGTTGAGTGTCTGAATGAAAAAGCGCGAGGATGGGATCTCGTTGTTTGCACTCAAGTTGATATCTTGCTGGAAAATAGGATTGAATGCTAGGAAGTGGACCAGGTGGCTTTGGAAGGCCTGTTTAGAGTTTAAGTTGAGACTGTTTGCATTTGCATACAGCTGAAAGGAAAGGAACCAAGCTGATGTGCTGTTGACATAATTCAAGTTTTCAAAATTTGCAATGCATGAATTGAGGCTCTTTTGCCCTTCTTCACTCCAATACGGGATGGGGTGCTTCACGGCCACCATCACATTATAACTGTATTCAGAGAAGTGCTGCTTTTGGTCATTGTAATAGCTGATGATGTAGGAGTCATCCAATACCAGGTTCCCGATATCAAGTCCCTCCTTCATGGTGGAACAGCCATAGATACTGACAGCTAGATACCCGACATACATGACAAATACACATGCTTTAATCCATTTTTGAGTGAGCAACGGACCGTAAAACTTCTCTAAGAATTGGCTCGCGAGTTGAATTTCTGTTTTGTCTGTGACTCGGTCAAAGCTCCCTCCAACACAGCAGACACTGAAGGCTTTTGATTTTCCAGGAGGAGGGTCCTCTGGGATCTTAACACAGGTGAACCAGTGTCTGTTCTCTGCTTCCCATTGTCCACTCAGAGCCATGAATGCACCCAGAAAACTGATGGTATACAGATAACAGAAACCAACAGAGATGCCGGCGTAGAGGCAGAAGGCCTGAACCGAGCCAAAAGGGGAGTTGTAGCCTAAGAAAAGGGCCAGAGCGTCGGTCAGGGTGGTGATGGAGATGGAGACAGCCGCTTCCCTGTAGGTATTAGCCAGACGGTCAGGAACACTGTCATGAACACGAGTCCTCTGCCAGCAGGAAATCATAATGAAGGTGTCATCTATTCCGATACCTTGAGAAGGAGAGATCATTATGAGCAAGTCTTTTGACCTGTAATTTTTCAATATATGAAAAAAAGGAGAAAGTGCATGTTAGAACATCAACTGATGACAGCATGGACTTTGCCTGCAGTCAATGTTAAGGTGTCTGTGAACATGGAAAATGAAAACTGATAGTTAAGTCAAGCAAGTGAAACATCTGGACATGGCACATGACAATTACATCTGGTCCAAAGGAGAATGGGATTTGAATATAATACATCTGCTTATCAGATGACAGACTGTTTCACCAAATTTAAATGATTTATGAATTTATATTGGTGTATTACATACATATTCTTTGTTTTTCCCATTCCCAGTAACTTCATAGATAGCTTTGCCCACTATGATGAGTGTAAGGTTCACATCTTTGGAGTTTAAACTAATAAATTGTGATAACAAGAAGTTTAAAAAAAAGTAAAAAAAAAACAAAACTTGGAAATATGAAGTGGGAGTGTTCAAGGGTTTTGCTTTTTTTTAAATTATCAGATATCAGTTTCCATCAGCAGAAAGTAGTACAGCTCATTTTGTTCTCTCGACTGCTGACTTATCAAACTTGAACAGATGCACGATAGGCGTGGAAGAACGTACCTAAAACCATGAAGGGGCAGGAGGCGACTGTCATGACAAAAGGCTGGTCCAGGAACAGCAACAGACCAAAACTGGTCAGGAGTGCCAGACCTGTGGAGAGCACTCCAGCAAACCCCACCCACACTTTGTTCCTCACATTGTCCAACCTACACAAGTTGGAGGATGCAAATGTGGGAGAGTTTTGGCATGAATTGTCCTAGCTTTTACCGCTAGATTGATGCAAAAGGTAGAATAAGTCAAGTCAGATTTCTTTATACAGCCCTACATCACAATTTATTCCACGGGGATTTACAATCACAATTATTTTTTGTTTTTGTTTTTTTCAAATTTTCCCCCTTTTTTCTTCCGATTGTATTTGGTCAATTACCCCACTCTTCCGAGCCCTCCCTGTCACTGGTCCACCCCCTCTGCCAGTCCGGGGAGGGCTGCAGACTACCACATGCCTGCTCCGATACATGTGGAGTCGCCAACTGCTTCTTTTGACCTGACAGTGAGGAGCTTCGCCAGGGGGACGTAGCACTTGGTACGTTCACAATATTCCCCCCAGTTACCCCTTCCCCCTGAACAGGCGCCCTGACCAACCAGAGGAGGCGCTAGTGCAGTGACCAGGACACATACCTACATTCTGCTTCCCACCTGCAGACACAGCCAATTGCGTCTGTAGGGAGCCCGACCAAGTGGAAGTAACACGGGGATTCGAACTGGCGATCCTGTTGGTAGGCAACGGAATAGACCGCTACGCTACTGGGATGCCCCACAATTACATTCATGTTCGACACTCCCTTTCGTCAGACTCTGGATTCAAATAAGGAAAAACTCCACAGAAAAAAGAACCTTGTAAGGACATAAAAGCAAGGCCCTGTCATGTTCTGGCTGATAGTAGGAACAGCGAGTGTTGTGCTAACCTCCAGCATGATGTAAGTGCAAATGTTACAGCGATGGCATATGTGATGGAGAAGAGTTGGACGATAGAAGCTGGACATCTCTCAAATTCCCGCTGCAAGGACATCGAGGTGGCGTATGACACCTAGCATAATTATGAAACACGAGTTACCACAGATCGAAAGAACTGATGGCTTTTGAGACTTTGAATGTCAAATTCCAGCTTACCTTGGAATTGCTCATTGATTCGTTTGAGATCAGATTCATGAAGGCCTCTAACCACAGATCCGTCTTGGTTTTGTTGTCCTCTCGTAGATAATAACGCAGTCGCACGGCCTCAGCGTTCTCAATGACAGAGTTGTCCTTGTTGAATTTTACACTGCCCAGGCTGACATACAATGGGACACTGCCAATATCAGAGTAATACCATGGAAATGTCAAATTGACAAGGTTTATATTGCTGGCATTATAGCTAATAATGTCCAGAATGTCATTCGAAGAACAAGTTCCATTCACTAGAGCGCAAATATCAGTGTATTCAAACGACTTGTTCTCAAACTGCACTGCCATGCTCCTTATCCTAAAGTCCAAGTCTAGTATCTCCTGAAGTGACTCCGCTGTCAGAATATTACTGCCATTTGACGCTATAAAGGTCGCGTAAGTCCCGTCTGTGCTCAGTCTCAAGCTTGAAAAGGTGGACTCATCTCTTGGAAAAGTTTCTTGGATATATTTTCTCTCCATCTTAGCCTGTCCATCAACAGGGGTAAATTTCTCTTCAATGTTATTGGAGAGCTTATCCTTTAGAATGTAAAACCCGCTCCCGAGTCCTGCTGAGAGTATGAGAGGAGCGATGAAAAACCACCAGGGATGAGCGCCAATGAAATGGCCTATCGTCTCAAAAAAGATACGCAGAGGCCTTTCTATGCAATCTGTGCGGCATTTGGCCATGGCCGTTGGAAACTCAGTTAAGACAAAACTGTTAAAGTGGGTACAAGGTCAGACAGAGACCACTGTAATTTCTATGCTGTAGAGTTGTCTATTCTCTACCATGGAGACCAAGAGAGGGAGCTGTGTGCGATCAGACCCCTCTGCGTCCTGCAGACAGCATATATATATATGTGTGCATGCATGCATGCGTGCTGATAGATGGTTTGTGTTTGTAAGTAAAATAACCATTCATGAGGATGTAGTTGCATTTTGGCTTTAGGGGATCTACATCAGGAACAATTGGAGATGGAAGCCTTTGGATGGGTGGAATCAAAGACCCAACCTACTGAACCATGTCCCGTCTAGAATGGCTCACCGATTCCATTTGAACCCTTCTCACTGTCACTGGTTCCCTATAATTTAACCACCAAACCACGTAGAATTAAATTCCACGGTTGAAGTACCAGAGGCATTGTGGGCCATTTATAAGGTGCAGTGTTTTGTGAAACCACTGAACAACAGGCTGTTGTGCCATACAATGTCCCCTTGTTGAGACTGCAGTTAAAAGATTAGATTCCCAGCCTTGTCAGTTCAAACAGGGATGATACCTTCCATTATCTCTACCTGCACCCTGGGTAAACTGGTCAGCAGTTTGGGAAATGAGAAAGAATAACAAAATCTGCTTTGACATGACTGGACAACAGACCTCAGTGGTAAAGAAGCATTATTCATAAAAAAATAATGATATATAATGATGACAATAACAGACATTTATGGGGCTCCTGGTTCACAGTAATGAATGAATGTAATGGTTTAATAACTTAATTACATATTTTCATGACCAGGAGCCTATGACATGTTAAATTCATAACTGCAGTTCCTGGCTGATGCTGTTTATTTATTACAAAGATGTGATCATTAATTACTTTATGATTAAGCATTATTTATTTGTTTCCAGTGTTGTTAAATTTTTCCAACCCAACACTGACGTTAGGAAATGATAAGTGCTGGGTCTGCTTTTTACAATTAGAAATCAATAATCCGTCACTTTAATCTTCACTTTACGATATTCTCCCCACACAAACATATAAATGAAATAATGTAAAGACAATGTAAAGATAGGAGTCAGATGAGCTCAATAAATGTTGAGCTGTCTGCTGCCCAAGATGTAAACATATCCAAAAACAAACAAAAAAACACCCCAAAAAACATTTAACATGGAATTCCACACTTTCGGCTGCTCTCGTTAGGGGTCGCCACAGTGGATCATTAATTTCCATTTCTTCCTGTCTTCTGCATCTTACTCCGTCACACCAGCCACCTGCATATACATATATATAAATATATAAATAAATTATTATTAGGTGTATCCATCCTGATTGTATACTGTTAATGATTCGCATCCTACACCACATAAAACTTTAATCAATAAACTTCGAATTTTTAACACCATATAAAATATAAACCATCAGATTTTAAGTTTAGGCTAATAAATAATACATACATATAAGAGACTTGCAAGAAAAAGTTCATGCTTGGCGAAAACACGCTCCACCGTGACGTCATCGACGGAAGTCGTATGGCTTGCCCAGAACAGCATACTGTCAGCGTAGCTGCTAGCTGACCGCTGTCCAAATAACAATTGCAGCCTCTTAAAGAAAACATCGCCGGTCAAAGTTAAACTTATTTGCTAGAGAACATGGACGAAGACGTACTGACAACCCTAAAACTGTTGATAATCGGTGAGAGCGGAGTCGGAAAGTCAAGGTTGGTAGCTGTCGGTTGCTAACAGGCTAGCCTGTTGTCCAGTGTTGACAATCTGTCTGTTATGCAATTTCTCACGCAGTTGAGTGGCTTTTCCAACTTCTTGTTGTACTTGCCATTATCACACGTATTTGCTAACCGATCGAGGCATTTACGTCAGTTGACGTAATGGATAACAAACTAAGCAGCTGTTGACGTTAAGTTTTCCACTTTTTCGTCAGCGTGTAAACCAAGGCCATTATGTTAAGTTTACAGTTACTCTAAGTTAGGAAATTAAGAGTTAGATTGTGCCATCAGTCATGACGACCTATTAAACTTCATATCTGTCTTATCTCTACTTTAATTCCTCTCCTCCACAGTCTCCTCCTGAGGTTTACAGATGATACTTTTGATCCAGAGCAGTCAGCTACAATAGGTTAGATTACACGAATACACAGACATGCACACACAAACACATGCATGCACATCTGTAAGATGCTTGTCTCGTTTTTAGCAAGAAAATGTCTTTTTCTCTGTCTCTCGCCCTCTCTCTAACGATTGATCAATGCAGGTGTGGATTTCAAAGTTAAGACAATTGCTGTAGATGGGAACAAAGCAAAGCTTGCCATATGGGTAAGTAAGTTATCGTCTGTACAATATTACTTGAATGTAGTCGCTTGATAAACATGTGCAATTACATAGTTTGACCATCAGATGGCGACATTACCTCGCATAGGAAACAAAAAGTCAGAGATGGGGAGGAAAGAGAAAAGCTAACGCTTCCATGAGGCACAAAGTGTCTCTAAATTTCCAGATGACCGTTGTGATGGTTGGTGTTGCCAGATATGGTGTTGTTATTTTTGATAAAGATAGTTTGTTTTTGTTTTCACAGGACACGGCTGGGCAGGAGAGGTTCCGCACCCTAACTCCCAGTTACTACCGTGGGGCACAGGGAGTCATATTGGGTAAGCTGGGAATCTCATGTCAGTGAAACAATGACACGTGATCTTCTCAAAACAAAAACGGAAATAAAAAAGAAACTGTATTGGCTACAGTCACTGCCAGATTAGGAAAATCCTCACCTTAATAATGAGTGATTCAAGATTCTTTATTTGTTACGTCTCATTATACAAGTACAAGAGAGTAAAACTCTTGTGTTTCAGCTCCGCAATACTGCAGCAACAATAGTAGTAAAATAACAAAACGGAACAAAAAAAAAAGCAGTAATAATAATAAATAGTGTGCGGTGTGTGTGTGTGGGCCCAGCCTTAATAAATGTGCATGTAGTTGTTTGAATATTTGTGTGTTTGTGTATGCCAAGCTACATGTGTGTGTGTGTGTGTGTGTGTGTGTGTGTGTGTGTGTGTGTGTGTGTGTGTCTGTGTGTGTGTCTGTGTGTGTGTGTGTGTAAACCGATGAGCCGCTGCAGACCATTGATTAGATGTTCATCAGAATTGTCTCCTTTTAAAGTAACAATCTTGAAGATTGTCACTTGAATAAATGTCTGTTAGGTTACGGTCTTAAACTGAACAAGGTGACACGATGACGTTTTAGCCTATCAGCCATTGATAAAAGCACTTGCATTTGCAGTGATATGGAGAAATACAAATCGTATCTGTGGTGACATCCCCACCAAAAATCCCAAAGTCCTACAGGTCATGATGTGTTTTATGTCATCCAGCAGTGGTTGGTCCACCAGAGAAGATAGGCAGAACAAATGCTGTGTTCCGGTGTTGTGGCAAACAAACTAGTTTTGAAATTATTTCGAATTGAATTATTTCGAAAGGGCTCCTCGATACTTTAAGCGGATCAAAACCATATCCTCTCGCCTCTGCCTGCATGCTTCTAAAAATTCCTTGTTCCTCTCCACTTGGCTCTTTTTTCTCTTTTCCTGGCACATCTCTCACATGATCACTCTAAGATCGTAGGGATGTTGTGAGCCTTCCTATTTCTTGCTTATAACGTCGATGGTCTAGACATTTTAGCTTACTTCGTTAGTGCTGCATAAGTCACGTAGGCTGACTGCCAAAAATATTAATCTAAACTATAAATCAGTATGTATTAATGATCCAATATTTTATTTCCATCTTCTTCATTCTCTCACTCTGTTGTTTTTTTGTTTTGTATTGTTTTTTGGGGGCCAGTTTATGATGTCAGCAAACGGGACACCTTCACAAAGCTTGAAAACTGGCTGAATGAGCTGGAGACATATTCCACACGTAATGACATGGTCAAAATGCTGGTCGGAAACAAAATTGACAAGGTGGGTGTGTGTAGCGATTATTTATTTGATTCATGTAAGAAAATACAAACAAAATGATTTAAGTAACATGTTTTATTTCATCGTTAGGCTTCTCCTTAACTAAGTTTCAGACCAGACTGTGTCAAAGCTCACTGATGTTTGCTCAGATTTACTAATAAATAAAATTCAAATAGTTTACCAGGGTCCTTGGAGTGCTAGGAGATCTCAAAATACTTTCAGGTGTTTTAACTAGCAGCAAGCAGTATTAAAACGTTTTACTCTGGCTATTATACATTGAAATATTTTCACTATCACCAGTTTGAGCCTTCATTTGTATTCAGTGGATCTGGGGGACTTATATGGGCTTTCTGTTTGGTTTACAGGACAACCGTGAAGTGGACAGAAATGAAGGCCTGAAATTTGCTAGGAAACACTCCATGCTTTTTATTGGTGTGTATCAACTTGTGAGCAATATGAAATGTGAACATTTGAACTGATAATGTCTTATGCAAGAGTTATACTAAATTTGTACATATGCCGTAAGTCCTGATTTGCATGTGTTGAGTCAGACAGCTGTAATAGCGCAGCTGGAACAAGGAGAGACATCACACAGCAAGTTGTGCATTCAGTTTGGGTTTGTTGCTTTGTTTACACTGCTATGGCATTTTTGAATACTCCACTGTCAGCACTGTAATCGAAAGATGCAGCCAATCCAGAAGAGCTGCGTTATGATTAAAATCTATCGGTCTCTCATTTATCAAATCCATGTCTACACGTGTTCCTTATTCCCCGCTCCAATCTGTCCCCCTCAGGGAAATTGGGTTAACATTTGTGTGGAGTTTCCATTTTAAAATGGCTAAATTGAAGGGTTTTGAAAAAGGCTGGGCAAGAAGATGTCATGGATTTTTATCCACTATGTAGCTGTCTTGTTTCCACAATATGTCTCTTGTTGCTTAGATGAAGTCATTTCATACCTTTTATGTCATGTTTGTCATCACATGGCCGTCTATAAAATCACTCTTAATAAGCGTTGTAACATTAACGTCCACCCCACCCCCCCACCCCTCAATTTTGAACATTTGGAACTTAAAGTTGACTTGTAGGATCTACATTGTTTTAGCATGCTTCAAAGTGCACTTTGAGATATTCCAGAGAGTGCTCAACCTTTATGACATGTTACACTTTATTTTTTTACTTATGTCCAACTGATTTGGCTAATGCACCTCTCCTCTTTGTGCAGAGGCTAGTGCTAAAACCAAGGATGGTGTCCAATGTGCCTTTGAAGAGCTTGTGGAGAAGATCCTCCAGACTCCAGGGCTTTGGGAGAGTGACACCCAGGGTCAGACGATCTCTCTGAGGGACCAGGAACAGCAGCGAGGTGGCAGGGCCTGTGGAGGGTACTGCTCCATACCCTAAGCAGGACAAAATGAGATTATACCACCTTAGTTTTGACGGAATACGGACCGGAAACAGAGTAAAGAAAAGAGAGGTGAAGGAGTAGAGGAGTGCTTTGTGAGAGGAATTCATCGCTGGAAGACTTCAGAGAATTGGCCTGTTGGACAGGCTCTGCTGTTTGCACACTACTTGCTCAACCATCATCTGCCATGGGTCACAGTTCATTACTTCCTGTTCGAAATGGGAATGGAAAAAGAAATTATGTAAAAAAAAAACATACATCACTCATATGTCAAGGCGTATGTTGTTTTGAATTGATTTAACCATGACATTATTTGTTCTGAATTCATATTGGCATCACTGAGTTGTCATTATGTTGTGCATTAAGTTCATAAAATGGTTATAAAATGCACCTGTTTGTAGGTTACAGCTTTGTAAATCAGAGTCGGCCTGATTTAATTATTGCGATAATATTAAAATTATAATCTAAATGGTAGCCTTTTCCAGTCTTTCCCTCTTGTAAGTCTATGCTAGGAGACATACAGGTGTCTGGAGTGAATGTACAAGAAAGCTTTTCTGGAAAGACTGTTCAAATGTTCTACGTTATACAATGCCTCATTCAGTACTTAACCATGCGTACTAGTGGAGGTGTGGTATAAATACTTGGTAGATCGTGGTGCTGTCCGTCACAGAACACTATGCCTGACGCAGGTATTCCTTATGCACTAGAACACTGTGAACCTTCCCAAAGAAAGCATTTCATGAGACGCCATCACATGTCCATGGGGTTCTCAATTACATTCAAGATTCGAGATTACTTTATTTGTCCCTAGGGAAATTTGTCTTGAACATAATCCTCTATCATCACCGTTAACCAAATTATTGATTCTTTGACCTCCTTTTCTCGCTATGTTTGCATTTTGTGCTTCCAATAATATAGATACTTTAAGGTTGATGCTTCCCCCCCCTGTCTCTTTTTATGGGGGAAAGGGGTAATACTATGCTAATCTGCTGTCTTGTTTTTTAGCTCTGCTTGCAACCAAGTATGTTTGTCATGAGGGCGCATGTCAGGACCATAACTTTCACAGTCCAAAGGGTGAGGTTTACAAAACAGTGCTCAGATATTTTCCAATAAAATTTTCTCTACTACTGGAGCTTTCTGTTCCCTTTGCCTAACAGTTTTGGCAAAAAGCAATCAAGACTCTGCCAATTTGACATGACAAAGAGAGCAATTGGTCTATAAACCTTTATTTTATTCCTTTTTATTTTGGCGTTTCTGTGTGGCATAGTGTCCATAAACTGTCGCCGCTGACATGCGGAAGACATTGCTCATGCAGTGCAGCATTCGTTAGAACATTCCTGTGGCACTTGTTCAGAAACATCCTCGTAAAATCTGTGCTCACTGTGTTGATTTCAGGGGCATATCTGTGATTTACTAGATGATTATTGCATAGTTTCTTGTGTTTGTTAAAAGAAACAGTTTTTCCTCCTTTCCTCATACTTTTTTTTTCTTGATGTTGCTTGTTTTTGCTTTCATTTGAGTCCTGTTACTTTAAGATTAAATATATGCCTTAACATTCAACGGTACTCACGTGTTATTGAATCTGAAACAGATAACAGTGCTAAAATGAATTATGTTCAAATGTCACCATTACCCGTACCGCAGCCCTAAATGTCATTTTATTGCCTTTATTAAGAATTTCCATCTAGTTGTCATGTTGTGCAGAGGCTTGCCTAATCAGAAGCAGGTTCCAGAGTAGATAGAGTGAGGCAGTCTTTCCATTAAAACCTTGTTGATGGCTCTGGGGGTGTTCTACATGCAAGATCGAAGACATTTTTTGCTCAAAATGTCACAAAGCAGGCAGAAACAGGGTCACATGTGGAAAAATCCTGGTAAGCATGTTTAAGAACGTCGTGCCAAAGGACACTGTGATTATAAACTTATGTTCAATGTCCCCAGGTGGAAAATAATGGTGTCCGTGGCTGTCCTCTGCAGGGGATGAGTACCAGATATACTCTTGATGGCTTATCATGTTATATATCAAATATATATCATGTCATATATCAAATATATATTATGTTATATGTTTCCTCTATTGAGAATTTCTGGCAGGTTACACTGCACTAAGTAATTCCTGTCATCTTAGTTTGCATTTTTGGGACATCTTGACATTTAAAACAAGGTAGAAGTTTACAATAAGGCATACTGTATTAAAGATTTAGAAGTGGTTACTAATTTATCAATGTGTAATAACTCATTTATGATCCATCCATTATCCAAGCCGCTTATCCTAAATAGTTTCTCGGGATGCTGCAGCCTATTTATTTTTGTATTATTATTTATTAGTCATTTATTATGGTGTTATAAATTAGTAATAAGATGTTATAATGGTCATGCACCCACATTGACAGATTCTCCGTGGACATTCTCTCAGAGAATCACGATTAGACAAGGATAGTCGAACTGTTGTATGGCAGCCTTACTAACCATTACACAACCTTAACCCTAAACTCAACAAGTATCTAGACTTAACCCTAAACTCAAGTATCTAGATTTAACCCTAAACTCAAGTATCTAGATTTAACCCTAAACTCAACCACTCTGATTGTAGTTACTGTTGCTACAGCGCGAAAATTGACTTTTTCCTATCTGCATTACACAACATTTTCAACCGCTTATCCTGCTCTCAGGGTCGCGGATGGTTTGCTTAATATTGTAGCGAATTCGGCGGGGGGCGGGGGGGGGGCAACCACGTCTGACACCAATGTAGCAATTCGGCTGACACACATTGGCCGTTGGGTTAGAGGTCGGACCCTTTAGTCGAGCGGTTAGCGATGTCTCCTGCGGTTCGGGAGATACAGTTCGCGTCCCGGCTGCGATATTATGAACCCTACATAGGCCTCGCCAAAATCCCGTTTCTGGCTTTGTCACGTGTGCGCCACCGTAGCAACGCGAAAATATGTTGTTATGGGGTTAGCGCTCATCAAGGAAACGCTGTACACCCACAATTTAACCTGTCTAAGTTATCCACAATCAACATTAATATAATACCAATAACGTATCCATGGAGCAGAGGCAGACCTTGTAACCTAAAATTGTTAGGTTAGTCAACTTAAGGCTATTCTTTCCCTCACAATCATAATTTCAACCCCATGGTTCACTTTTTAGACGATTCATAAGTTATGTAACTTAATATTTTGATTATTTTTAATCAAAACCAAAAATAATCTAGACTTCCTGCTTAATTTCGTTTCCAGGGCAAACACTTAAATCATAAGACAAACATCCTAGTCATGTCTTTCACTTCATTTACCAGAAAGTTTACATTTTCTACTATTAGCCTAGGCCTATAGTGTATAGTGCACAGTGTTGTATAAAGAAGGCCTGCTGAAAAGCTATAGGCTACTTGGGTAAAAGTAATGAAGTATCAGACATCGAAACTACTCAAGTTTCAATGAGCAATGAGGATCATGAACAGAGGAGAGCACATAAGACTGCCATTTTAATTATTATTTTGCCACTAGGGGGAGAAATTTACTAACTTTGGCGACCAAAATTGAAGGTAGCTAACGTTAGCTTTGCTTCGCACCGAGTTGATAGTTGATTGTTTCCTTAGCAACGCAGCGGAAATCCGGCGTCCGTTCGCGAGATTTGGGACAGGGTACGGGATTTTGGCGAGGGCTATGTAGGGTTCATAATATCGCGTCCCGGCTGTGGCGGTTCCTGTGGTTCTCCCCCGAATTCGCTACAGGACCAAGCGCGTGTAGTCAGTCTAACAGCCTGATTTGATTAGCCGCATTGTGTCAATCTTTGTTTTAAGTGGTATGTTCTGAAATGATAGCCAATCCAAATTTAATTCCCAGGTAGAGGGGTGGCGCTTGGTTGTAAACCGTTAGGTCTGGTGCGCTGGAGAACTGGAAAAAGTGACTGATCACCGCCAAGTGAACAGTGCAGATTGTTAGAGAGCAAAATGTGTTCCTAACTTAGTGGTTGACGAACAGTTATCCAAAGGGTTCGGATTTTTGTGATATGTAGGAGGTAAATATGAGATTGTGTATTGCTTTTCATACCGTTGACTACATGTTATGGTATAAAAACGCATTGTGTTGCTAATCGCGAGTAGCCGTTAGCATTAGCATAATAGCCGTTAGCTAGCTTTGCGTTGTGTTGCTAATTGCGAGTAACCATTAGTATTAGCATAATAGCAGTTAGCTAGCGTTGAAGAATTGGTTAACACAAGCTATTGCTAGTTCGCCACGAAATAGTGTATGGACTTGTTGTTGCTTAGCTGATTTATTTGATTCAGGAGACGGATGATTTGTGACTGTAGAGAGGACAGCTCTGTTGGACCACTTTGGCTGCTGTTTTTTTCTGTGTTATGCCGAGCGCCCATCACCCAGTTTTCCTTCGTCTTCCACCCTCTAAATGTTCCCTGGATCTGTGAGTACTGAGCACGTGTTTTTTTATTTTGCTTGTGTGACCAAGTGAAGTGGCCACTACAGTTTCTAGGCCTCTACGCTCCTAAGCCACGACTCGGTCAGGCCTGCAACGGGGTTTACGGTTTACCATAGGTTGCAGAGTTGCAGAGTGTGTGTGTGTGTGTGTGTGTGTGTGTGTGTGTGAGTGAGTGTGGGCCTATGATTGATGTTATTTGACATTATTTTGTGTTTATTCATATTTGGGATTTAGTCCTATTTGTCTTCATGAATGTGATTTTAAGAAATTCTGTTTTATATAATTTATAAATAGCCCACCATAATTTTGCATTACATTTAAAGAAACTTTGTTGTGTCATAGCTCATAGGTAATTCATGTTTAATAACTGTTAAATGGCTAGATAAAAATTAGGAAAAGTGACACAACCAAAATCTAAGTGATATATCATAAATTTATTTGGAGGGACCGCCAGTCATTTTAGTTAAAAGAGAGTACTATTAAAATAGTTTAAGAGCATACAGGTAATAGCACCATTTATATCAAAACCTTACTCAGGCCCCGCCCACAGTACTACTACACATAGCAGATTTTTATATAGCTGCATGGGATGGGTATTACATTTGTACACTACTCGTTGAGAATGGCAATAGGCAGTCCACACCAGTCCCATGGTTTCCCAGACAATGTCTGTGTTGAGTCACGTATGGATAAAATGTGTCCACCGAACCTGGCAAATTAAAAAGTGCTTTTCTTTTTTTTTTTGGAATTTTCCCCCTTTTTCTCCCCAATTGTATCCAGCGAATTCTCCATTCTTGTGAGCTGTCCTGGTCACTGCTCCACCCCCTCTTCCGATCCGGGGAGAGCTGCAGACTACCATGCCTCCTCCGATACATGTGGGATCGCCAGCTGCTTCTTTTCACCTGACAGTGAGGAGTTTCGCCAGGGGGATGTAGCAGGTGGGAGAATCACGCATCACGCTATTCCCCCCACACCCAGTTCCCCCTCCCCCCTGAACAGGCGCCCCGACCAACCAGAGGAGGCACTAGTGCAGCGACCAGGACACATACCTACGTCCGGCTTCCCACCCGCAGACTTGGCCAACTGTGTCTGTAGTGACACCCGCCTAAGCCGGAGGTAACACGGGGATTTGAACCTGCGATCCCCGTGTTGATAGGCAACGGAATAGACTGCTATGCTACCTGGAGACCCTAAAAAGCGTTTTTATTCATGTGCAGTAACATCTTATTACTGATTTAAAATGCATTGATAAATGAGTTATAAGCCATAACTAACATTATTATCAGCCTTTTATAAAGTATGCCTTATCATTAAGGGATACCTAAAGCAAATACAAATGGAAAATACTAATGTGAGCTGTGTGAAACTGTTGTGAATAAACTGATGGCTTTTATCGTGTGAGTGTGAGTGTAGCAGCTGCCACAGCAGCTAGTGTGCAGTGCAATAATAAAAAAATATAATAACAGAAATAATAATATTAATGATAAACTTTATTTATATAGCCTTTTTGGAAAAATGAGGTTACAAAGTTATTTAGAATCAAAACAAAAGCAAACACTGAAAAATAAATTAGAACATGAGAAGGTACCACTAAACAAAATGGTTAAGAACATAGAGGAAAAACAACATAATGTGAAACAATACCAAGATGAAAAGTCATTGCATTAAAATGAAAACGTAAATTTGTAAAAATAAGTTTAACGAGCTGATTTAGAAGATGTCCCTGCTCGCCCATGCTCCTCAGACACATTGCTCCTGAACTGAGGGGCTTGCATGACAAAAGCCCAGTCATCTCTAGTTTGGAGCCTGGACTTTGGGGCAGGCTGAAGAAACTGAAGCTGCATGCTGGCTCAAAATGAGACAAAAAGTCGGTAATCTATCTTCAAGTCTCAGTGTTTTCGGTTTTTACTGATTTTCACCGAAAAATATCCAGATTTTTTAAAAGGAGCAAATCGGTTTAAACAGATTTTCACCCAGACTTTATGTTTCCACGGATCCAAAAGTTGTTCCTGTTCATGTGAGGTTATGTAACAGTGTCCTCTTGTGGCGAAATTCGACATGCTGGATGGCTTTTAAAAATAAAAACCGAGAACGCTGAGCCTTGTCTATCTTGGAGACACAATGGCTGCTGGTCGTAGTTTGTCCTGACAAAATTGAGTTCAGATATTATGATGGTCATTGGAGAGAAGAAAGGTAGGTATACTGTGTGTGCAAGAGACCAGTTGGAAGGGGAGTAAGGCCAGGAGCATCAGGGGTGGATTCAAACTGCTCTACAATGTGGATGGGAAGAGAAATGGGGTAGGGGTAATCCTGAAGGAAGAGTATGTCAAGAGTGTGTTGGAGGTAAAGAGAGTGTCAGACAGAGTGATGAGTATGAAGCTGGAAATCAAAGGTGTGTTGATGAATGTTGTCAGCACATATGCCCCGCAAGTTGAGTGTAGGATGGAAGAGAAGAAAGAATTCTGGAGTGAGTTGGATGAAGTGGTGGAGAGTGTACCCAAGGAGGAGTGACTGATGATTGGAGTGGACTTCAGTGGGCATGCTGGTGAAGGGAACAGGGGTGATGAGAAGGTGATAGGTAGGTATGGTGTCAAGGAGAGGAATGTTGAAGGATGGATGGTGGTGGCTGTGGTGAATACATATTTCAAGAAGATAGAGGAACACAGGGTGACGTATAAAAGTAGAGCAAGGTGCACACAAGTGGATTATAGTTTAAGCAGGAGGTGCAATCTGAAAGAGATTGGAGACTGCAAGGTGATGACGGGAGAACATAGCTCGGCAGCATCGGATGGTGGTCTGGAGGATGAGTTTGGAGTTCAAGAAGAAGAAGAGAGTGAAGCCAGAGCAAAGGATCAAAGGGTGGAAGTTGAAGAAGGAAGACTATTTTATGGAATTCAAGGAAGAGTTAAGACAGGCACTGGGTGGTAGTGAAGAGTTGCCAGATGGCTGTGCAACTACCGCAGAAATAGTGAGGGAGACAGCTAGGAAGGTACTTGGTGTGTCATCTGGATGGAGGAAGGAAGTCAAGGAGACTTGGTGGTGGAATGATGGAGTACAGGAAAGTATACAGAGGAAGATGTTGCCAAAGAAGAAGTGGGATAGTCAGAGAGATGAAGTAGACAGGAGTACAAGGAGATGCATTGTAAAATGAAGAGAGGTGGCAAAGACAAAGGAAAAGGCATACGGTGAGTTATATTAGAGGTTAGACACTAAGGAAGGAGAAAAGGACTTGCACTGATTGGCTAGACAGAAGGACCGACCTGGGAAAGATGTGCAGCAGGTTAGGGCGATCGAGGATAGAGATGTAAATGTGCTGACAAGTGAGGAGAGAGTGTTGAGAAGGTGGAAGGAGTACTTTGAGGAGCTGATGAATGAAGAAAATGAGAGAGAGAGAAGGTTGGATGATGTGGGGATAGTGAATCAGGACGTGCAGTGGCTTCGCAAGGATGAAGTGAGGGCAGCTATGAAGAGGATAAAGAGTGAAAAGGTGGTTGGTCCAGATGACATACCTATGGAGGCATGGAGGTGTTTAGGAGAGATGGCAGCGGAGTTTTTAACTAGATTATTTAACACAATCTTGGAAAGTGAGAGGATGCCTGAGGAGTGGAGAAGAAGCATACTGGTACCAATTTTCAAGAATAAGAGGGATGTGCAGGGTTGTAGTAACTACAGAGGTATAAAGTTGATCAGCTACAGCATGAAGATACGGGAAAGAGTAATAGAAACTAGGTTAAGAGGAGAGCTGATGATTAGTGAACAGCAATATGGTTTCATGCTACGAAAGAGCACCACAGATGCGATGTTTGCTTTGAGAACGTTGATAGAGAAGTATAATGTCAGATGGAGTCTGTGGATTTAGAGAAAGCATATGAAAGGGTGCCGAGAGAGGAGGTGTGGTATTGTATGAGGAAGTCAGGAGTGACAGAGAATTATCTAGGAGTGGTGCAGGATACAGTGCATCCGGGAAGTATTCACACCCCTTCACTTTCACCACATTTTGTTATGTTACAGCCTTATAACAAAGTGGATTAAATTCTTTTTTTTCCCTCATCAATCTACATACAATACCCCATAATGACAAAGCAAAAAAGGTTTTGTAGAAATTTTTGCAAATGTATTAAAAATAAACTGAAATATTGCATGTACATAAATATTCACACCCTTTACTCAGTACTTGGTTGAGGCACCCCTGGCAGTGATTACAACCTCAAGTCTTCTTGGGTATGAAGCTACAAGCTTGGCACACCTATATTTGGGGTATTTCTCCCATTCTTCTCTGCAGATCCTCTCGAGCTCTGTAAGGTTAGATGGGGAGTGTCGCTGCACAGCTATTTTCAGGTCTTTCCAGAGATGTTCAATGGGGTTCAAGTCTGGGTTCTGGCTGGGCTACTCAAGGACATTCACATACTTGTCCCAAAGCCACTCCTTTGTTGTCTTGGCTGTGTGCTTAGGGTCGTTGTCGTGTTGAAAGGTAAACCTTCGCCCCAGTCTGAGGTCCTGAGCGCTCTGGAGCAGGTTTTCATCAAGGATCTCTCTGTACTTTGCTCCATTCATCTTTCCCTCGATCCTGACTAGTCTCCCAGCTCCTGCCGCTGAAAAACATCCCCACAGCATGACACTGCCACCAGCATGCTTCACTGTAGGGATGGTATTAGCAAGATGATGAGAAGTGCCTGGTTTCCTCCAGACATGACGTTTGACATTCAGGCCAAAGAGTTCAATCTTAGTATCATCAGACCAGAGAATCTTGTTTGTCATGGTCTGAGAGTCCTTTAGGTGCTTTCTGGCAAACTCCAAGCAGGCTGTTATGCGCCTTTTACTGAGCAGAGGCTTCCGTCTGGCCACTCTAACATAAAGGCCTGATTGGTGGAGTGCTGCAGAGATAGTTGTCCTTCTGGAAGATTCTCCCATCTCCACAGAGGAATGCTGGAGCTCTGTCAGAGTGACCAGCGGGTCCTTGGTCGCCTCTCTGACCAAGGCCCTTCTCCCCCGATTGCTCAGTTTGGCTGGGCGGCCAGCTCTAGGAAGAGTCCTGGTGGATCCAAACTTCTTCCATTTATGAATGATGGAGACACTGGGCTCTTCTGGACCTTCAAAGCTGTAGAAATGTTTTTGTACCCTTCCCCAGATCTGTGCCTCGATACAATCCTGTCTCGGAGGTCCACAGACAATTCCTTTGACTTCATGGCTTGGTTTCTGCTCTGACATGCACTGTCAACAGTGCGACCTTATATAGACAGGTGTGTGCCTTTCCAAATCATGTCCAATCAATTGAATTTACTACGGGTGGACTCCAGTCAAGATGTAGAAACATCTCAAGGATGATCAGTAGAAACAGAATGAACTTGAGCTCAATTTTGAGTGTCATAATAAAGGGTGTGAATACTTATGTACATGCAATATTTCAGTTTTTTTATTTTTGATACATTTGCAAAAAATTCTACAAAACCTTTTTCACTTTGTCATTATGGGGTATTGTGTGTAGATTGATGGGGGAAAAAAGGAATTTAATCCATTTTGGAATAAGGCTGTAACATGACAAAATTTGGGGAAAGTGAAGGGGTGTGAATACTTTCCGGATGCACTGTATGTATGAGGGCAGTGTGACACTGGTGAGGTGTGCTTTTGGAATGACAGATGGGTTAAAAGTGGAGGTGGGATTACATCAAGGATCGGCTCTGGGTCCTTTCTTGTTTGCAATGGTGATGGACAGGTTGACAGACAAGATCAGGCAGGAGTCCCCATGGAATATGATGTTCGCGGATGACATTGTGTTCTGTAGTGAGAGTAGGGAGCAGGTTGAGGAGAGACTGGAGAGGTGGAGGTATGCACTGGATAGAAGAGTAATGAAAGTCAGTAGAGGCAAGACAGAATACATATGCATGAAGGAGAGGAAGGACAGAGGAATGGTGAAGATGCAAGGAGTAGAGGTGACGAAGGTGGATGAATTTAACTGATGGTGGCACTGACGAAAAGACAGGAGGTGGAGCTGGAGGTAGCAGAGTTGGAAGATGCTAAGATTTTCGTTGGGAGTGATGAAAATGAACAGGATTGCGAATGAGTATACATATTAGAGGGTTGGATGGTTTGGAGGGAAAGCAAGAGATGCAAGATTGAGATGTTTTGGACATATGCGGAGGAGAGATGCTGGATATATTGGGAGAAGGATGCTGAAGATGGAGCTGCCAGGGAAGAGGAAAAGAGGGAGGCCAAAGAGGAGGTTCATGGATGTGGTGAGGGAGGACATGCAGGTGGTTGGCATGACTGAGGAAGATGCAGAGGACAAAGAAGAAAAGAAGATGATGATTTTAAGATGGAGTTTTCAAGAGACCCATTTTGTATCATTAGAGGGTATATGGCTAGTGTGAGGTTTGGTCCATAATGTCTCATAGACTCACATTTTTCTGCTGATATCAGATGACGCTTATCTTGAACTGGCAAACACAGAAAATCAGTATGTCATTTCTTTCGGATATAAGTTAAATCTGATGAAAAAAAATGTAAGCAACATCAAAATGAACTATGCACTATCCAGTCATTGAGGCCCAAGAATGGAAAGAATACAACTAACTAGTCAACAGCTTTTACAAAAGGTTTTACAAAAAAAGCTTATTCAAATATGAAACGATGTGAAAACTTAGCATTGGATGATATTCCAGTCTCATGTCATTTAATTTAACTTGCAACAGAGAGGAGCAGGAAAAAAGTTTCATGTATAAAATCAACAATAAAAAAAAACATTAAGTTGAGAAGGATTACTTATCAATGTTACAAAACTATGATCACAGATGGACCAGACGAATCGCAAGGCTTGTACTGGCCAGTCTCACATCTGGAATAGAGCTTGCCAACAGAGTAGAGCCTCATACTGACTGCCTGCACAAGGGAACCTTGACAGTCTTGATCTCTGAGATGTGAGAAGACTTCTGGATAATGCGGCTGGTGAGGGTGGGCCCCAAGGTGGAGCCATTCACACTCAGAAAAGGCTTCACAGAGCAGCTCTGCCTTGTTGTAGTGATGGGTCCTGTGGTGCAGATCTTACTCAAGATAGTGGTCCGTGTGGTTGAAGCTGGTCCTCTGTTGCAGAGCCGCCCAGGAGCGGCGGCAGTGGACACTCTTATGCAGCTCTGTTCTGTGGTGCAGCGCTGACCCTGGGCCAAGTTGGTTAGAGCCATGGCAGCATGGATCTCTCTCCAGTCCTGGTCCTCTCTCCCCTGCTGGCCTCTGTCCTGTTGCTGGCCTCTGTGAATCAGACCAAACACAGCCCACGATGAAAGGAGACAAACCGTGTCTATAGAGTGTCACTGAAAATCATTGCACCTCTTGTCCAAATGCAGCAGCCTGAAAGTCAGTTTGGGAGTGATCTGGGGAAATAAGAATAGAAGCTGTGTGTTTTCTTTGATATCATATTTTTGGTAGGTAAGTCAGTAAATTTTCTTTAACTAAAGATGGTATCCCAGGACATAAAGGGAAGCGATCAAGAGATGTGAAGTATTGTCATGTTATTAATATCATTAGTATGAATAGTGTTATTAGTATTATATTTTCAGACTAATAATAATGATGATAATAATGATAATGGATTACATTCATATAGCACTTTATCTTGACACCCAAAGTGCTTTACACTGAAGGGGGGAAATAGAAGATGAAAAGTGTGCACAGCAATAAATCATCTCACTTACTTATCACATTTTGATGAGGCATAGTCTGCTGAGTCTGTGAAAGAGAGGAGAGGAACGCTCAGCTAATTTTGCAGTGACTTATTTGACATTTTTTGACCACTCAAGTTCACGTGGACACATTTACAGAACATAGCTTAACAGAACATGTCTTTGAAGAACAACGCTCAAGCTTAAGTAATTGCACTGAGTTCTTACATGGGTTTGACATCTGTCTGTTTGTGTTTGTATACGTGGTTGGACACTTGCACACAGGTATAATTGTTGGTGTGTGTGTGCATGTTTATATGAGCCCGAATATATGTATGTGTGAACACTTGTATATATGTGTGCGTGCATGTATGTGTGTACATTTGTTTGTGTGTGTATATGTGCATCTGCATACATAGGTGTGTTATACATGTATCTGCGAGTCCAAATATGATGGACGTTGTGTGCCTGCATGTGCTTGTTTGTCTGTATGTGTGAACCTGTGTGTACGTCTCTCTGGGTGTGTTTTACTGTGCCAGAGAGGCTTAACTCAGGAAAGTGCTCCAGTCTGGCTGCTGTTAGAGACTGGGGCCAAAACAAATGCAATTATGTTTCCCTTGAGTGTTCGAGATGGAAAAATTCAGAATCTGTGTCATGTCATGCAGGCAGATGCCTTTTTTTCGGGTCTGTCCAAGTAAATGGTAAATGGATTGCATTTATATTGTGCTTTTCTAGCTACAACAGCCACTCAAAGCCACGCATTACAATCAGTGAGTGCCTCACATTCAACCCCCCCCCCCACACACACACACACACTCATACAGCGATGGTGGTGTCAACAATGCAAGGTGACAACCAGCTCATTGGGGGCAGTTAGGTGACCTGCTCAAGGACATCTTGGCCTTTTTTCAAGGGGGAGCCGGGGATCGAACCGGCAACCCTGCTCTACCTCCTGAGCCACGGTCGCCTAAAAAATACCCATAAAGTTAGTTCACAAAGTTTGTTTACAATACTAATCCTAATACATTTTAGTTTTTTGCAGTCACTGTGGAGAACCAAGGTCACCTTACACATAGTAGAATAAAAACAGCAAACAACAGTTAAAACCATCCTCCTTTTTCCTTCCTCCTTTATGCTCCCCCTTTAAATCAACTGTTTGTCTTGACACGAAACATCAGGCATCACAGATTCCACTTTAATTCCACTTTATCTACGAGAGGGAATGGTTTTTGTTAGATATGGCTTTTGTTACTATATCCATCCATCCATTCATCCATCCATTATCCAAGCCGCTTATCTGAATTCAGGTTGCAGGATGCTGGAGCCTATCCCAGCAGTCATTGGGCGGTAGGCAGGAAGACACCCTGGACAGGCCGCCAGGACATCAAAGGGCCAACACATAATCTACTACATAATCTACATACAACATACTACTACATACTAGTACTATACTACATACTATATACTACATAATCTAATTAATTAGATGCGTCAGTTTCCCCCTGTCACAGCCATGTTAAAGTGTAGGTGGAAAGCTTCTGTATGACCTTCAGTTGGTTATCTTTATGCGATAAACAACCCGAAATATAACCAAAGACTCGCCTATGAATTTATTTCTCTTTTATTAATTTCGTCTTTTTCTCTTTTTCCTTCCTTCTTGCCATGCTTGTGAAAAATTACATAATGCTGATACCACTAACTGTGGTAGTTTAAATACATTTCCATTATAATGAATAAGAATCATTTAGTCCATTGGGTATTATTAGTTTATCATGTGGGTTTACCATCAATGCTGCTTTTCTGAGCATTACGAGAGGAAACTGGCTCTTTTGAATGCAGGTTGACGTGAGTTATAATGAGTAACTCCTGTCACACACACCCCACACACATACACACACACACACACACACACACACACACACACATAAATAAAAAATCATTTCAGTACATTGTTATCCAGAAAGTTAATTTTCATCTTGACTTTAGAATGTTTTCTTAAACTGAGCAGACTTAAGCTGGTCAAAGGCTGTTTTTTTACCTTGGGGAGAAATAGAGAGGGGGAAATAGAAGCCAACTTTAGAGCACACAAAATGCTGCCTTTCAATGCTAACAGTCTGAATCATCACTGTGTCTGATTTCTTCTGGCAAGCTTGAGCCAAGAGAAACTTAAGTCTTGATAATAAATCATTTGGCCACTTTTACTTTTTGCTACTGAACGTCCCTGAGCATTTTTGTCTTTAGCCATTGCATGTCTCGCCAAGGAAAGTAAGTCTTATGTTGTATTTATTACCAGCGAAAAAATACATTTGCCTTACCACCGGCAAGTCTCAAATTTTGCACATGGACCACGAGCAACCATTGGAGGAAACCTAATGAATTTGGTTCCTCGATAACACCATGTATGGATATGTGGGGCAGGTATCACAGTTTCATGACAAAACATACCTTCAACAATTTCGTTTTTCAGCATCCTATACCGCTAATTATGCTCCTTGAACACGAAACTGCCACTAACGTATTGCCCTTGGTTTCATCTGTCAGTGAAGTCATGCACCATAGAATTGGGTTCATCTCTCTGCTGCTATCATAAATCCTGCTTCATGTCATTTTATGTCCATATGAGTTCATTAAGGTCCTGGGTGTTCTCCCAAGTCCTCAGACTTGCTCATCTCCCAAAGGTGATGACTTTATGTCAACCTCACCAGGGTGTGTCACCGTGATCCACGCTGGAAAATAGCTGTATTTTGAGAAAACATTGGACCGCTTCATTTCCTCTATGTGGACAAGACTTCCTCATGTGAGGTATTTCAGAGCAAGGGGCTCCCCTCCCAGCATGTATGTTTTCATACGAAACAAAATGCATGGAAAACGGCACAAGGTATGCATCAAGATCAATTTTTCTTCACCGTGTGTCCAATAAAACATGATTCCAGTCACATTTATGAGTCTCTAAGCCTTTATCCTGAACTTAATGTGACGACCGCATCTCACGATCCCTGCAATCTTCGTTGTCATGTTCACTCATGTTACCTGTCCGTTCAGTAACATCCATGCATGTACAACTCCAACTGACATTTATTTCCACTAAGATTATGAATGACATGTTGCAAAAGGCCTTAAAGTAGCATTATTATTATTAGTCTACCCCATGTAGGTGTAGTGGCTATTACGGCCTACTCCTGGGTCGAGTATAAACGTGTTAATGGTGTTAGTGCTCGTCATGGATCTGGCAGCTTGACTTTCCACTTCATCTCCACAGAGGAACCGTAGCGAGTTACAAACATCCATAATGTGACCAGCAGGGATACATTAAAATGTTGCACAAGCATTTCAGTTCAGCAACACTTCCCAAAAAGCTTGTGTTGAGAGCTGAGACATTCCAAAATGCCCAGAGAGGGAAAAAAAGAAACAAACTTGAAAGAGCAGACTATGGAAAGAAAAAATAAAAAACAACCCAACACGTTTGAAAAGAATAAAATAGATAAAAACAACCATTCCATTCCTTTATTTTGATAGTGATCCTTCCGGTTAGATGAATAAATTGGTTTAATTTTTGAAACTTGTTTTGGGCGATATGGCGCCCTATTGGAAAAGACTCGAATAAGGCCACCTGCAGAGGGAAAAGCAAAATGGATGTCAGCAAGCTTACTCTGCGCTGTTTCACTATGAATCTCAGTGACAAATTTGACAGTCACTCGCAAAGGTTTCTTCGCTGTTTTAGTGGCATGGCACTCTGTTTCTACGTTTGGCAGAGGTCTCCACTTCTCACCCTGGGAAGGATAAAGACTCAGACATTCTGTAATTGTCCTTGCGGCAGACTGTGGACATTTCCACCATTTTCACCATGGCAAGAGACTGGAGCGGAACAAATGGCACAATCTGCAATATGGAAATCATATTTGCGGTGCATAGCGGCAGCCAGCTCAAGCCCGATCCAATTTTAAAATGAGGGCTTTCAGCATCTGCATGAGTCCTTATTAGTAATGTGTTTGTAAAGGCTTTGGCTCTTGTACCTCAGCAGATTTGAGGCCTGTCAACATAACTTCACATGCTGAGTTCCCTGCAGGTCTTAAAGGACACCTGGGTGTCAAAATTCCACTCTAAATTTGCTGTAACTTTAACCGAATCTCTGCAAGCTGCCGACTTTCAGCTGAAGGCCAAAGATTTATAAGAGTCAGGGTCCTCAGAGGAGCCATATGGGAGTTAATGTGCATTCAATTCTTGTTTTACTATACACAGTTGTATGTTCAAATTTAACAAAGGGTTTGTTGGGTCATTAAATTGTCATTTCCCCTCATGTTAAACATAAATCTGTGGCTAAAAAGAAGAATGCTTTTAATATTTTTAAGCAACAAAGGAGATGCCATCCTTTTCATCTCCCTTGGTTGCCCCTTGACTCTGTGCAACCTTACTGTACTGTTATGTTTGACATTTTGTTGGCATGATATGACACTGAACATGATATTTGATACCGTATGCATTTTTAGGAGGCTTCATGGAAGGATGTTTGATGACCCTGACTACCATTTTAGTAAAACATAGCTGAAAATGTGTTGTGTGATCATTTTCACCTTTTCAGCGTATCGCTTTAAAGGCACAATCCTGAATCCTGTTGCTTATGTTTAACTTACTGACACCTATGGTGATATTGGTAACTGTACTGGTGTTTGACCACCTCCAGTCTCAGAGATCCATTTGAAATGAAACAGAGCCATGTGTGCTGTTGTGTCAGCACATCCCCCTAATCCAACGGAAAAAGATGGTTTAATCTGAGTTTTAGTTATCGATTAATTTTCTTTTGGGGGGGGGTTCTCCCCTTTTTCTCGGATTTGTACTTGGCCAATTACCCCATTCTTCCAAGCCGTCCTGGTCGCTGCTGCACCCCCTCTGCCGATCTGGGGGGCAGGGGCTGCAGACTACCACATGCCTCCTCCCCAACATGTGGAGTGGCCAGCTGCTTCTTTTCACCTGACAGTGAGGAGTTTCGCCAGAGGGACGTAGAGTGCGGGAGGATCAAGTTATTTCCCCCAGTTCCCCTTCCCCCTGAACAGGCGCCCCAAATGACCAGAGGAGGCGCTAGTATAGCAACACATACCCACATCTGGCTTCCCACCTGTAGACACAGCCAATTGTGTCTGTAGGGGCGCCCGACCAAGCTGGAGGTAACATGGGGATTCGAACCAGCGATCCCCCTGTTGGTAGGCAACGGAATAGACCGCCACGCCACCCGGACGCCCCATCTGTTGGTAAAGGTTCTTCTATCAGCTTGGTTTGCCATATCTGCTTGTCAGCTGCAGCAATTTTGTTCCTTCTTCAATCTCCTCACTGCCTACCTTGGCTTCTGTGGTGTAGACATAAAATACTATGTGCCCCATTATTTTTCTGGGGAAAGTCTTACCTGACAGTAACCATTAAAAGGAGCAACTGCAAAAGCATTCATGATTTCTGAATTTGTGGATAAGATGTTGTCTTAGATTCCCCAGAGATAGAGAGCTCCAAAATTACATTTGTTAGCATGTACATCTTCAGGATTGTAGTTTTTATGTCCAGTGATGGAGGCTACGATTTTTTTTTTATGGGTGACATGTGGTAGAGTTGTTTGGGGAAATCAGCTACAGAGAGTGAACTGTCATGACCCTGGACAAAATTTAGGAAAGCTGATATCTCTTACCCATGTGGTAGACAAAGTTGGTGTCTGTTTCAGACGAAGATGCCGGAGAGACCACATCTTCATCGCATTCGTTAGAGCTGAATGACTCTGAGTGGCTCCTCCTCTTGTGGGATGGGCTGATGTTATGCGAGCTTGCTGCCATCACATGCCGCAAGTTGTCATTCAGATATCTATTGAGTAAACTGCTCTTGTATTTGGAGGGTGGTGAAACACCGTCATCGCTGTTGGTGGAGTTGGCCCTGGTGAGGATGTTTCCTTGCGTCTGGAGGACACCCTTGTGGGAAGATGACCTGCTGAAGTCTGAATGGCTGACAGGAGTTTGTAGAGGACACTCTTCATCTGCATTGGTTAAAAAAAGGAGACACAATTGCATTGACTGGAAGCTAACATGGTTGATTATGCACTGTATGACAATTCCTGATTCAGAACGTAATGTCTCGATGCGTGCTCAATAATCCAGGTGTAGAAATCCTAGAAATGTTGAATTAGATCATTTGGACAGATGAACTGATTCAACTTTTCTGGGATTCAGAATGTGACGTGTCAAGTTACCTGCATGCTCATAGATAAATCCGTGTTAAACACATTATTCGGCTAACATGGTGGCCATATGTTGCAAGATAACCCACATTTTTGTTTGCCATTCTCAGCTGTTTACTACCTAACAAAGTAGAAAGAGGTAACAGGAGTAATCAACTTCATGTCATATAACCCACTGTTTGGATATCAAGCCTCTTACCCTCTGAGTTGGAATCATCACTGCACACACTGAGTCGCTCAGCGTTGCCTTGGATGTATCTGTTGTAGAGTTTGATCCTCAGGGCCCAGCTGAGGTCTGGCTGCCTCACTGTGTTCTTCAGCCTCCGCCGGGCATTTGCAAACCAATTCGATACCTGCACAGACAGCCATTCTTTCAGGACAGCATGCAATGTCTTCTGAGCCAAGGTAATTGCAGTGGTCTTTATGAAAGATGTGCATATTCTTTTTAGAGTGCCAATCTGTCAGTTTGTCAGTCGGTTTGTTGGTCAACTGGTCAGTAAATCTATGAGTAAGGATCAACCACAGACTCCCCAGCCATGCATGCTGGCGTTGATCAGATTTATCAGTCAGTCATTCCCTGCCTCTCTTAGTATTCATTACATGAGCTCATCTCACCTGTACAAGTGTCATGTGTGAGCCTAGGGCTAGCAGGACCTTCTCAGTCTTGGTGGGATAGGGGTTGTCCCTGTGTTTGTAAAGCCAATGTTTCAGTGGGCGCGCCATGTCCTGTAGCGTCTGTCTCTTGTGGCGAACTTTGACCCCATCCAAACGAGACCTGGAGCAGTCAGATGTCACCTATGTTAACTAAGTCTACCCACAATCCCTCCTACTGGGCATATTTACATGTCATGATTTTATGACTTTCGTTTTTTTTTTGTTTGTTTGGTTTTTTTTTAAAAGTTACATCAGACAAGATTTGTGGACTATTTTTGTCACTTATTTACAACTTTGTGTCCACCTCTATTGATTGTTTCACATTGAAATATTTTAGTAGCTATGCTAATTAGCAATTTATCATTAGTTTGGCCATTAATCAGTGGCAAAAGTTGTTATTGCGATGTAGACCAATTAACACCATTCAATCCACTTGATTAAGAGCCAAAATTATTTAACCATATGGCGATAGCATTGCTGCAAATTAATGACATATTTGAAGTGATTACATTATTTCAATTTACCATATAACTTAGAATAATAATTGCATTATCACACAGATATAAATATGTCCTAACGCAAAATATAATCTGATTAATAGGTAATCAAGCAATCAAAAAACATAGCACCAAAATCAGAGGACGTACCCATATCTTTTGTATTTGACAGGGGAGCTGTTGGCAGTTGTGTCCTTGCATGGCATCAAGTCTGAATTCTGCTCATCTGTTAAACTGCTTTTTTCATGAGCTTTCATCTCACAGTCCATTCTGCATCTCTCCAACGCCCTCCCGTCGTCCTCTAGATGAAGATGATGATCTGACTTCATCATAGCAACCTCGTTCATTCTTTCACACCAATCAACAGGTGCACCAAAAGATTTCCATATGTACATGGATGAAGCAGGTTCCCATCTCCTCCGTCACAGAGCTGGTAGAAGGATTACTCGGATGACTTCAAAATATATCAGATTCACTTTGCTCTTAGGGCTTTCCAGGTTCAGAAGAGCGCCCTTGAACAGGTCTGTTGAACAGATACCCGCAAATCCTGAGGTTACCGATTAGACAATTACGTCTACAAAATATGAGAATGTCTGGTTTAGCCGTGCAGCTCTTGGAGGGGAGTTCAAATAACCTGCTTCCCCGTTGCCTATTGGTTGTATAACCATCCAATGACATCTCGGGAGAGCCCTGTGCAGTGAAGAAAAGTGAAAAGTTTGTGGAGCAGCAGTGCTTTGAGGAACGTATCATGTATAAGAATATCAGCAGATGTGGTCATCAAATTTATTAATTAGTTTTTGTTGGGTGTATGTGTGCACTGAGAGAGTAGCCATTATCCTGGTTAAGTAATCTGACATGCCTTCATATTTTCTTCATGAGGCATATCAAGTTCATGGATTTTGCGGTCTTACTAAAAGTCAGGTCAGCAAATAATAGTATACGTTTTACCAAGGGATTCTGGAAATTTATGGGTGTAATGACATGGTTCTTAATACCAGAAAAACCACGGAACGCTGTTCTGTGTTAGCCCGTGAATCCTGCCGAGTTCAGATAGATTTAAGTACAAATTGCCCAATAATGAATCAACACAAACAATGGAAAAACATGAAATTGGTGGGCAGTGTGAGCAGTGTTGCATGATGAATATGGTTCATCAAATATTTTTGTGTCTGTGTGTATGCGCCCGTGAGTGAGAGAACGCGGGAGAGATAGGTAGGAAAGGAGAAAGAAAGAGAGGGAAGACAGAAAGATACTGTGAGCAAGTGAGGCCATATATGGTTTTTTTCCTATGCCTGCACAGTGAGCCAGCGAGGGAAATCCTAGATAATACATATGTTTGTCAACTTTGGTCCACATTTAAGAGGAGCATTAAGTAACAGAGACTACAAACAATGATTAAAAGTGGGCCTGACAGCAGCTTTAGCTTTCTTGTTAGTGTAACTGTAGACTATGACAACGTACAGGCAAAGTGCCCAGGGTGAATCTCGCAAGTCCAACTTCGGCTTTATGCCACATATATCAAAAAATCCCCCCAAAACAAGACAGTTTGTTGTGTTTTAATGGCTGATGTAAATACCATATCACAAAGTCGAACATTTGTTGTGTATTTGCCACAATCAGTAGAATATGTGATATAACTGACACTTCCTGTGTGATTAAAAAAAAGGCGTTCAGATGATCAAAGAAGGTTGAATCAGTTCATCTGGATACAATGTTTATTGACAGATACGTTGATGAAATGTATCTGTCAATAAACATTGTATCCAGATGAACTGATTCAACCTTCTTTGATGGTCTCACCTGTGTTATTGAGCATGCATCAAGGCATTTAGATGACCTTGCACCAGTACAATTTAACACAATTCACCCTTATGAAGGATACAGCTAAAAGTCTACGTAGCTCGTACTCAGTATGGATATTTTGATTTGTTAAAGTGCTGTTCAACTCTGCTCTCTGTTCATAGTTCACCCACATTAGAAGGGGGTTTAGTTTCAATGGTTTTCAAAGCTGAAAAACACATGGACCAGCAGCATCCCCGTTAGGTGCAGTAAATCGCATGCTAACATTCCACGCCACCAGAATGCTACATGGTACCACAGACCATTTACTGCGAGGCCCTCTGTGATGTGTTTACTGGCTTAACTGTTGATATAAGGCAGGGACACACCTCCGTTCACCAGTCTGGAGACCCGCAAAGAAAACACTTTCAGTGGATGTTTTGGCACCGTTTCTTGTGTTTGTGTGTTTGTGTGCGTTTAGAAACTCACAGATTGTGCGCATTTCCAAAGGCCCAAGTAAAGAGACCAAAACAATTGGAAAGATTCTATCCTGTGTAATTGTATTCATGTGTGTGTGTGTGTGTGTGTGTGTGTGTGTGTGTGTGTGTGTGTGTGTGTGCGCGCACGCATGCATATGGCCTTCTGTTTGCCTATGTTTGCACTTTTTTGTTTAACTGGGACAGTTTGGTATGTTTTAATAGGAAGGTTTGGATAATGTAAGAGCTTTCTCTAGTGTTATGTGCTTCTATAAGTGTAAATATAGAAAATATGAAAAAACCTTTCACAAGCCATTGTATTCTGTAATAAATATAAAAATTGCACTTATTGTAAGAGGAACATCACTGCCATTTTCAACAGGGGTAATTTGGAGCCATATACTTTAAGCATGTGTTTTACTGTTTTGGTGGTTAATAAGTTATGAATCTCATAGACATTACAGACAAAGATAGGGTTTCAAGTCAGACATTTATTTCCCCATTCTTCATGTAGACGGCTACACGATTGAGCCAAATTATCCGGGACCAATTGACATCATACTTGTGTGTTATGTTTGAAGTGGGAGCTGCAGTGAACATAAAGCGGAGGGTTTTCATTGGATCGCTCCGGTGTCTTTAACGGCGTCGTTATGATCTCAGAGGGTGCCTGCAGATTCTCAGCAGTGTGATGAAATTATACTGCCATGCTTGGCTGCGATCGTGCTTCAAACCTGGCAGAGACGGGCGGGCAGAGAAACTTGGAAGTGTTGCCCTGAAATCCCAGCAAGCACGTTACGGTAACCAAGATGGATAAAAGCGCCATCTACCCTCCATTAGCATCCCTGTACACGAAGACAGCTGCTCCGCCACCGCATTGCCATCTTCAGATCATCGTCATCTGTTGTTTGACCTTTGGCCTGATGATAGGCCTGTTCCTACTACCAGCGTAAAACAATACCTCAGTCATCTTTAACATGTGATTTAACAGTGCGCTCCATAAATTCGATCATCTACTCTGCCTAATTCATGATGATGAGTCGCCACATGCCTTTGCAGTACACTTTTACGTCCAGTCGTAACTCTCTCTAATTCAGCCTACGAGGACCCAAATCCCCAGGAACGCATTCGCCTCCCACCGCATCCCTCAGCTCTCCTTTCCTCCCAAACAGGACACGGACACATTAACACTCCTTCCACACTCGACAAACCGCCATATGCAAAACAGGGAAGGACGTCCCCCTATATGTAGATGAATGTAGTACGACGAACACATAACCTCACTTTAATTTTTTTCCAAAATTGAGATCTTTCCAGGACAAAATTCTTGACAAGATATATCTAGAACTTTTCAAATTACCATGAAAGAGCCAGATCACATTGTCTTGGGTATTGCACCACTTGAAATAAGTTCAGAAGTTAGATAGCTATTTGGATAGAATATCAAGAATTTCAGCCATGATGGAAGCAAATAACTGGAAACTGGCTAAAATCCAACATACCATCTGTGCAAAAATGAGAGGAAAACAGCACATGAAATAGCAGAAATGCTATTTCAATGCATTTTGGAGACATCTGCGCATGGATAAGAAATTGTATATGGGGACAAATTGGTGAGCAAGGCTGTGTGTGTGTGTTTGGAGGGAGGGGGGTATGGCAGAGAGATATATGAGTGTAAATGTGTATTGAAGTGTGTGTGTGCACAGGTGTGCATCAAAGTCAAGGTCAGAGTGTGTACATTTTGACCCTTTTTTGTATTATTGTTTTTTTATCTGTATTAATCATTATTATTCATGGAATTGCAAGAAGGAAGCAAGAAACATGAAGGTCCTGGGTTCAAACCCCGGAGGTGTCCAACCTTGGGGGGGGGGGGGGGGGGGATCGCGGGTCGTCCTCTGTGTGGAGTTCGCATGTTCTCCCCATGTCTGTGTGGGTTTCCTCCGGGTGCTCCGGTTTCCTCCCACAGTCCAAAGACATGTAGGTCAGGTGAATTGGCCGTACTAAAGTGTCCCTAGGTGTGAATGTGTTGGCCCTGTGATGGACTGGCAGCCTGTCCAGGGTGTCTCCCCACCTGCTGCCCAATCATTGCTGGGATAGGCTCCAGCATCCTGTGACCTGAATTTGGATAAGCGGCTTGGATATTGGATGGATAGATAAAATTGCTTTTGTTATTGTTAGGTGGACGTATCATGCTCGTATCCTCAATTCATTTTCATGTGTGGGTGTGTTTTGTTTTTTCTCCCTTTATGTTTATATTCCTAAAAAGGGAAAAAAAATGCACTGTGAAGCAGGCGTTATTTTTGAGAAAATATCTTGTATATGTAATTCTGCAATAAATGTATTTTAGAAAAAGAACATAAAACCTCACGTCTTTATCTATGACTGTTCAGAAAAGTGGCATTTAAGAACCATCGGATAGTAAGGGCTGAAAACATCGCCATCTTGAAAAGTTGAAAAGTAAAAACAGACTTATTGGCTGTTTTTACTCAGGGGTGGGTGGGGGCTTTCAATTGACCGTTATCTTATTTGTGTCCGTGTTTTGCACAGTGAGTAGTCGAGTGTCCTCCTGACTGCCAGGCCTGCTAATAATATTTCTCTGGTGTACATTACAGTTAATTGAAGTGCAGCAGCTGTCAGAATAATTACATGCTGATGTTTGTAACTTGGCAGGGAAGAGCTGCATGTGGCCACAAGTTCTGGAGAGATTTCTTTTTTGCTTCATCTTCCGAGTCGGCCTTTATTTCAGCCAAATGCCAACAGATAAATTGGCGCTGAGACAGATTGAGAGACAGGATGACCGGGTTTCTGTTTGGCAGATTAGCCAAAACTACACACAAGGAATTCCATGAACACATTTGTCCAGTTTGAGATTGGAATTTCAGAAAAGCAAAATTTAAATTATGTCGAAGTACAAGTAGAAAGGCTGCTAGTATTTCGCATATTACTGTGTTCATATCTTACATATAATACCCTGTATGTAGAATAAACATTTTATCAGTCTTTTTTTTTTTTATCAACCACTAAAATCCATATCGCTAGTTGGCACAGAAATGACGGAATGGTAAGTAGAAGAAACAACTTCCTTCAACCAAAGAGGAATTTCCTTTGTTTTTAATGGCTGGCATACTGTCCTGTAAGCGCTTTGGTCTCCGCACGGGTTCAAATCCAGCCCGCAAGGCCATCTCAAGATCTGTGTACTTTGGTTGATGACGAGCGGATCCAGTCTGCAGGAATCCACTGCACCTCCGCACCTCTGATCTTCTCCAGGTCTGCCTTCAGCTCTCTGAATGCGATGGCAATATCACCATTGACAACAACCTTTTCAAACAAGTGGCCATATCGGCTCTCCATGGTTTCAGCCGAGGCAATCATGTCCTCAAAATCCTCCGCCTGTGAATGAAAAACATATGATTAGATCAAATGAAGAGTTGTTAAGGGGACGCCATACCTTGGCTCCATTACATCTCTTCTGCCAGACTCGGATAAGACTCGGCTGCCCACTGTTTCCAGTGTTTGTATTGGGATGGGTTAAATGCAGAGGATGAGGTTCCCCACGGTGATCAATAAAGTACATCTTTAACTTATCTTAACTTATCTGATAAACCTTGGCATTGCATGATTTGTTTTGTGTCTCCATTAGTTTGCCTTCTCTTTTTTTTGGATTTCCCCCCCTTTTTCTTCCAATTGTACTTGGCCAATTACCCCACTCTTCTGAGCTGTCCCGATCTCTGCTCCATCCCCTCTGCCGATCCAGGGAGGGCTGCAGACTACTACATGCCTCCTCCGACACGTGGAGTCGCCAGCCGCTTCTTGTCACCGGACAGTGAGGAGTTTCACCAGGGGGACGTAGCGCGGGGGGAGGACCACGCTATTCCCCCCAGTTCCCCCTCCCCCCTGAATAGGCGCCCCGACTGACCAGAGAAGGCACTAGTGCAGTGACTAGGACACATACCTACATCCAGCTCCCCACCCGCAGACACGGCCAATTGTGTCTGTGGGGACGCCCAACCAAGCCGGAGGTAACATGAAGATTCGAACCGGCGATCCCTGTGTTGGTAGGCAACAGAATAGACTGCTACGCTATAGGCGCCCCATTAGTTTGCCTTCTAACTGAAAATGAGTGCAATTTGACAACAGTGAGCAATTGTTTTGAACATCAAATCAACACTTTGTTTTAGCACCACGGTGGGAGAAGTGCAAAGCAAAGCAGCTGGCAGATGTCTGACATTTTCATTTTCATTCCTCTCCCAAGCATTTTCTTTGGAAAAGCGACAAACTTTATGCAGTCAAAGAAAATGCTATGCAAAACAATTCCTCCTATAGCCGAACATTTACACTCCCATCCATTAATGACGGGGTTCAGAGTGCACGGTTGCCTCCGGTCAGCCTGGGCCAGGTTGTGAGGCTCAGCCCTGGTTGACACCTGGTCAGGTTCTTCAGACAGCGGAGATGCTGGCTTTGAACGAGACATGTCTGCCATGGCCGATCCGGAGTTATTTGAAGGCTAGGCATTTGACAGACTCTTAGAAGCTGGTTTGGACTAATCAAGAGTGTAACTGAAAGGATATGAAACAGAGCCCCAGAACATTCCACCCAATTAAGCAAGGCGAAACACAGCGGCCGGCGTTACACACCGAAAGCAAAGGACAAGAGGCCTTTTCACACCAGCGGTAGTGAGGTTTATAGGTCCAGCCCCATAGAAATATGTCTGCACTCTGTTGAGGCTTTAGTGCTTGGAGCTGGTCACAGGTGTATGACCTTCTATTTTTTAATAAGGGCACGCAGGGTCAACCAGCAAATGCGAACACAGATGGGAGTTTTGTAAAACTCACAGGCAAACGATACGCACCTACCATTGACATGCATGCTCATTCAATCGTGCGCACGCACACACACACACACACACACACACACACACACACACACACACACACACACACACACACACACAAATAAACATAGAAGCCAGTAACTAATTAACTAACTAACTAATTATATGTACCATTCACAAAATCAACTATCTACCACCAGGCTAAGAAGAAATATCAGTTCTATGATTCTTGCATTTTATTTTCTCCTTCCTTCATTTCTTAACCATCACAGTCCTTCAATAACTTGCCACCCACTGGACACGATGTGCTTGTGCTCACCTATGTGTCCTTACATGTCACGCATATGGAACAAGCACTGCAGGCACCTTTCAACTCCCCATGAAATCACTGGTCGCTAAAATGTCATCTGCAAGTCATAGGGTCAACCATGTGTGTGTGTGTGTGTGTGTGTGTGTGTGTGTGTGTGTGTGTGTGTGTGTGTGTGTGTGTGTGTGTGTGTAGGCATGTGTATGTGGGGATGAGCACGTTCTAGGCAAGATTTTGACCTCTTACTACTGAACCCTACTCTGTGTGTGTTACAAGACATGTAACTACTACCTGACTCCACAGATGATACCCGCCTGAAGTATACTCGTGTGTGTGTGTGTGTGTGTGTGTGTGTGTGTGTGTGTGTGTGTGTGTGTGTGTGTGTGTGTGTGTGTGTGACAGATTTTGCCTTACTGGGGTGTCCAGGTAGTGTAGCGGTCTATTCCATTGCCTACCAACACAGGGATCCCAGTTCGAATCCCCGTGTTACCTCCGGCTTGGTCAGGCGCCCCTACAGACACAATTGGCCGTGTCTGCAAGTGGAAAGCCAGATGTGGGTATGTGTCCTGGTCACTGCAATAGCGCCTCCTCTGGTCAGTCGGGGCACCTGTTCACGGGGGAGAGGGAACTGGGGGGAATAGTATGATCCTCCCATGCACCACGTCCCCCTGGTGAAACTCCACACTGTCAGGTGAAAAGAAATGGCTTGCGACTCCGCATGTATCGGAGGAGGCATGTGGTAGTCTGCAGCCCTCCCCGGATCGGCAGAGGGGCTGGAGCAGTGACCAGGAAGGCTCGGAAGAGTGGGGGCCAGATACAATTGGGGGGGGGGGAATGAGGGGGAGAAAAAGAAAAAGATTTTGACTTACTGAAAACATCCTTGCAGGATTCGGGACCGCTTCATTACAGGTAACCTTGGCTCTCCTTCTGGTGAGGCGCAGCTCCTCGATGCGTGGGGGTTTCACAAACACCACATACGGTTTGAACTCCCATCTATACAAATTTTTTATCGTCTGTGGTACGAATAAACAAAGGACAGGGTATTGGGGGAAGCAGAAAGACTGACTGGCTCAATGAATTGCAAAGGATATTCCACAGTTAATTGACCCCATGACTGTGACTGGACTACTCACATTTGGGTGAACATCCAGAAGGCAGACCTTGCCCTCCGCTGTCACCTCCTCAATTGAATCCCGGCTTGTTCCATAGAAGTGTCCTCTATACTTCCCATACTCCACAAACCTGAAGAGAGAGAGATTGAGAGAGACACAGCCAGAAGACAAAGACGGGAAGGGAAAGAGAGAGGGAAAAATAGACCGTTGGGCCGAAATTGTGTCAGATCACCATGGAAGGCTCATGAACATGTACCTATGAATGAGGATGCCCTCTTCGAAGATGTGCTGCGGGACAAAATGATAGTCCAACCCGTCCTTCTCTTGCTTTCTCCTCTCACGCGTGGTGTCTGAGTAGGAGAGAACGAGACAGAAAGAGAGAGAGAGAGACAAGGGAGTCAGACTGGGGATGATGTACAAGAGACAAGGAACTATTTAGTATGCAGTTGACAGGAATGAAAGCCAGTGTCGTTGAGACATTATTTCCAAGTTGTATCTCACTCACATGGTGTGGTGACACCATATATGTCGCGGTCAGAGATCAGGAGCCTCCTCTTCAGCTCACTAACACCAACACCACTGGGCCCTTGAGACAAAAAAAAACAAAACTTAAATAAAACACTGGGTCCTGATGTGTGCTAATGTTCTCCTGTTGACAAGCCTGACATGAACTAGCTTTGATTCTGCTGACATCTGTCATTGCCATCAGACGGGAAGAAAAAAAGAAAGGAAGTGTAAGGGGGAAAAAAGAGAGACATCAAGAAATACTGAGAATGGGTCCAAGACAGAGAGATAGGAACGACAGAGAGAGACAGAGAGAGACACACACAGAGAGAGGGAGAGAGCTGTAGTAAAAGGATACAGTGACATTAGGAGAGATGAAGAGGGAGATGCAGACAGAGCTCAAATTCCATATTGATTTCAGTCTGTCTATGCTACCCCATCCTTTCTTCCCCTTCAAATTTAGAAAATCTCCATCTCTGTCTCTCTGTCAAAGCTTCAGTACCTTCTGGAAAATCCATAGCATTACATTTCAATGTGACATCCACCAAACCACAAAGTATCAGTGTCACTACGAGTGTATGATGAAAGGAGATGAAGCACAGGCACATACCCACCCACCCAACTACACACACACACACACACACACACACACACACACACACAAGGCACAGAAAAACAACAAAAACAAATACATATACATTCATATAAAATGCACACACACATGCACGCACGCAGCATCTGGGATTTTCTTTAAAGGTCAGTATCAACATCAGCAATGCAAGCCCGGCCCCAGATTGCATCAGGCTCAAATGGAGTGTTGTCTCAAAGTAGGATTCCTGACATACCTGCCTTTTCCATCACTGCGTTGCATGACCTTAATACAGTACAAAATATCAAGTTCATAGACTGCCCTCTCTTACATCGCTAATGTCTTTCACAGCTGCTATGAAGCAGTGGAGAGGAGCATCACAGCCCAACATGGATACTTTTCCCCTGCCTGCCCTTTTTCAAAAGTTACAGGATCTTTTAGGATTACAGTGGTTGGCAGCGACCGGCCCTCAGTTTCCCGGGGCATAACAGTCTATTGTTTTACTGAAAATGGGTATGGAATGCAGAAAAAATACATTAAACGTCCAAATTAGTTAACCGTGATCCACTTTGTCCTGTTATAGCTATCCCAGGTTTGGTTTTCCTGTCTATAAACCTTATTGCCAATAAGGTTTATATTCTTGCTGATGAACTTGGGTAAATGAAGCGTCTTTACAGCAGACAGTAAAACAAAAACCAGAGTTGGGACAAGTACCAACTCAATTAAAGAGGTCTAAACCTAAATCCAAGCTGTCTTAACTGTTCCAGTTCGATGATGGAGCACTTGGCTGACATTATCAGGGATCTTATTCGCAATCCACTCATCCCATTCCCTCCATTCATCGATCATTTATCTGCTCCGTATTGCCGCTTTTGTTTTGCACCTCATCGATTCCTGCCCAGCTCCCCGTCGAACGTGCTTCTCCTCCTCCTCCTCCCACTGTCCTCAGTCAACTATTTGTCTTCGTGGACAGAATACCTATACTGTAGTTGTATTGTAAAAGGACATTAAAAAGACCTTCGGCGGGGCCCGATGTCGGATTCCCCCGGGAGAGATACAGCTCACCGCTACAAAGAGCAGGCCTGCACTATTGGCAGTAAACTCGGTGTAGGGGTGGGCTCCTTAGTAACTTTAGAGAGCACAATATATTCTGACTTATGGTCTTCTGACAGTGTTTACTTGAGTTTGATGGGAAAAGATTGTTCTTGCACCGGACTCATCAATCTTCATCAGTGCATGAATGAGAGTCTCGACATTGTCTTTTTTTATTGAATGGGTTTAGGCTATCTCGTTTGTTGGGTGGACTAGAAAACAGAAATTTCAAGTGGGCAGAAGGACAAATCAGATGAGATCGTATTTTACCACATTGCACGTATATGTACCATCTTCCATTTGGCTGTTTATGATACCATTTATGCTGACGCTCTGCATGCAACAAGTTGAATTGCAGTTACCTAGTAGTGCATATGCAGCAGATGAACGGTTTTGTGAGATGTTTAGCTCATCAACCCCACAACATAGTATTAGAAACTGTCTATTTTATGCAAGATTCATGTTGTGGTTCACATGAACCCCTGTTTCAGTCACACTTACCAACCAAGAGGACCAGGCGGTGGCTGTCCTTAGGAGTTCTGCGGTAGGGGACTACCTCCATATAAGTTGGGATATGAGGTAGGCCATCTGCTCCATCACTCCTGCCCCTGCACTGGGCATCTCTGCTCCAACTTCCCCGTCTGCCCAGTCGGAAACTCCTTCTTAAACCAGCTATGATTGAAAAATATATATGTTAGAATGTATGAATTTAGGGGCGTCCAGGTGGCGTGGCGGTCTATTCCGTTGCCTGCCAACACAAGGATCTCCGGTTCGACTCTCTGTGCTACCCCCGGCTTGGTTGGGCGTCCCTATAGACACAATTGGCTGTGTTTGCGGGTGGGAAGCCGGATGTGGGTATGTGTCCTGGTCGCTGCACTAGCACCTCCTCTGGTCAGTCGGGCGCCTGTTTAGGAGGGAGGGGGAATGGGGGAATAGCGTGATCCTCCCACGCGCTACGTCTCCCTGGCGAAACTCTTCACTGTCAGGGGAAAAGAAGCAGCTGGCAACTCCACATGTACTGGAGGAGGCATGTGGTAGTCTGCAGCCCTCCCCGGATCGACAGAGGGGGTGGAGGATTGACCGGGACGGCTCGGAAGAGTGGGGTAATTGGCCAAGTACAATTGGGAGAAAAAGGGAAAAAAAAGAAAAGAATGTATGAATTTGTGTGTGTGTGTGTGTGTGTGTGTGTGTGTGTGTGTGTGTGTGTGTGTGTGTGTGTGTGTGTGTGTGTGTGTGTAACTGCGTGGTGTAACAAGGTAATTTGCCCAGCCACCTGATATTTGTACTTTTCAAACCTAATAGGCTGCAAGCAAAAGGAGGTAAATTTCATCAAAAATTCTTAATTTGATTCAATTTGGTTTGAGACAGTTTTGAGATAATATGATTATTCATCATCATTGGTGGTCACTTGAGGTCGAGTATGACCTGCACGTGACAGCTTTTTACGTGGAGTGGCTGATGCACCTGTAGCCACCACGCGGTCCTTGGCGGGGGGGGGGCAGAATCCAATGGCATGGAGAACCAAGACGATTGGGGACCACCCTCTGTTGCAGCCTTCATCCGCCTTCACTGCCGTTGGGACCTGGAGACATCTTCCACCAGTTCCTCCGTTGAGGTCTTTGTTGGATTGTGCTTCGGTCTGGAACCTCCCACTTGAGCTGTCCGCCTTGGGTGACCCTACCAGGAGCCAAGCTCCGAAAGGCATAGATCTTGGGATCATTAGTACACACAAGCTTGTCCACCATGGCAAGTTGGTGATCCAGGAGATGAATATGATCATTACAAGGCAGACAAAGATCACATAGGACATAAAAAGCTATTGCCTACTTGTTGCATCAAGGTTGATTACAATGCATGGTTCCAAACTCACCAATCACTTCATATTTTGTCTCTGGGTTAAAAACCTTAGCCAACTCTCAGATCAAGAGCGGGAGAACTGAAGCTGAACTTAACTCGGCCGTCTTAAAAAGCAACAACGAAAACCTGATGACAACAAGATTCCATGACAACAATTTGAGAGAAATCCGTGGTGGGAACGTGTCAGAAAGAAAGCACCGAGGCATTTATTCAAGAAACCATCGACATTGTTGGTCTGTGACTGATGTCAGCCATCAGACTGCTCTAACTATTTGAGCAGCGATCCTCTCCGTTGACTGAGTCTCCAGAGATGACAAGTTGGGAAGTGAGCCTTCCAGGCCAGTCTGTCGTGCTTGGCTTGCAGGCTTTCTGACAGCCAGTGTCTGCCATGCAAGTGTGGTTTGGCCCAGTTTGGCATGCTCTCTCTATGTTGATGATGTTAGCTGCTGCTAAATGATGGTGCCAGGGCTGCTTTGACGTCAGCTGTAATTTCAGCATGTAAGCATAGCTGTCTATTTCCCCCTAACTGCTCCGTTGCAAAGAACAGGGCACTGCTCGCAATGATTTCAGAACTGTTGATAAATTCCCGATCAATGATTCAGACTGATGATTTGACCTGGTCTCCATTTGCAGGTAACAGATTCAGAGAAAAGCGGAAAAATGGGACAGCTATTTCCAAGAGGGAAATTAGATAAGGGAAAAAACAACATACTAAGTTAATTCTCAGTCAAGAGAAAATCTGGCAGACACTCCCTCGTATTAAAAATGAGAGACATGCGACATTATTATAAGCAAGACTGAAAAAACGGACTGGAAAAAAGTCCTGCTTTTATTATCAACTAACCACGAACTCTCTGTATGTGTTTTACAATATTATGATGATATTTCTGTGTTAATAGGCAGTGTGCATGTTACCGAATGAGAGGTGAAGGCTCAAAGCGAGGATGGGAGGCAGAGAAATAAATGGGATACCACGTGTCTTTGGTCATGAACACCACTTAAACCCGTAATGTCAGAAATATGTGAAATGACCCTTCCACATATTCCAGTACACGTGGGCTGGTGTGAGGTGCCGGTGTGAGGCAACTACCAGTGTTTGCTAACAGCCTCTCTTCAAGCATGTTATCCATCCATCCATCCATTATCCAAACCGCTTATCCTGCTCTCAGGGTCACAGGAATGTTGGAGCCTATCCCAGCAGTCATTGGGTGACAGGTGGGGAGACACCCTAGACAGGCCGCCAGGACATTACAGGGACAACAAGCACACACACATACATTCACACCTAGGGACAATTTAGTACGGCTGATTCACCTGACCTACATGTCTTTGGACTGTTGGAGGAAACCGGAGCACCCGGAGGAAACCCCACACAGACACGGGGAAAACGTGCAAACTCCACAAAGAGGACGACCCAGGACGACCCCCAAGGTTGGACTACCTCGGGGCTTGAACCCAGGACCTTCTTGCTCTGAGGTGACCGCGCTAACCACTGTGCCACCGTGCCGCCCCCAAGTCTTCGCTTTTACAAGCAAATTCTATCCAAAGGACAGAACTGTTAAGTGCTCGTGACGTACGAGCATATTTTGAATACTGCAGGGGAATAAGTAGGCTACTTTAACTAAGCTAGCGATCAGCTAACAGCATTCCATTGCTGTACCGTTTATGAGGGGCTAATGTCACCTATGCCTCTTGCCAATAAGTAGGCTGGTAACCAGTTGTATGGCATCTACTGAGTGATCAATAATGGTTTGGAGACCAGACTCCTGAGACACACTTGTTATTGAATGCAAATGATTCATAGAACAGAGGTGATGTAAAGCGACATCTGTACTTCACCTTATGTCCCACATGCACAAAGGCCTTACACATAACCATATAAATCTACTGTGCCACACACACACACACACAAGCACAAACTGCGTATTTCATAATATCAGGAGAGATGGGGGGAATTAGTGGTTAAAAATCTTGTTGTTTGCTGTTGGATATGATAGAATGTCACATCTGTTCGTCCTGGAAGAGGGATCCCTCCTTTTGATGCTATTCCTGAAGTTCCCCCCCTTTTTTTTGTGAACGTTTTTCTTGTGGAGTTTTCCCTCATCCAAGAACAAAGGGGTATGCTTTACTGTGCTTTTACTGTGAGCATGTACAGCTCTTTGAGACTGCAGCTGTGAGGGCTATACAAATAAACAGGACGTGACTCGACCATTTTCTTGCTCATTCAACCGCCTTCTGAAACACGAAATTAAGCCGTTTGACCTGGTTTGTAAATAAAACAAGGCCTCAGAATTTATTTTTGTTTTTTCCTTGCAGGTCTGCGTCATACTGAGAGAGGTGGGTTCCTTTTCCAGTGCCTGAAAGGTTTGGGGGGGGGGGGGAGCTTCTCACCAACATGGATTCCTGTTAAAGCTCCATAGTCTGCATCCTCCATGACTGGAAAAAGAGCAAGAGAGAGAAGAAAGAGCAAGAAAAAAGTTGATAGAAACCACAAGAGGATGACATATTCATTGCTATGAAATTTCATACTTAGAGTATAAGCACATGTTCTGACCCAAATTTCAGGACGTCAGCCATGGAGTTTCGTCTAAACAGAAAAATGACTAATAACGGTCTAATTTAGGATCGGTGTTTGCAATTTGAAAAATATATACTTTGTTTTGCAAAGCACAATTCAGACAAGCATCGAAGTTAACAGTCCTAATCTCTGTCCTTAACAATACAGTTACCTTTTGGAGAAAGGAACCTGGAATCTGCACGTTTTGGAATACCAGGTAATGAGTGTTGAGCAATTAAGCGTTAGCAAGAGAAAATCTTTTCTATTTCTTGGAATATCGTAACCATGAACCCCAAAGGGGAAAACATATTCAGAAGAATGTATGACACACTGAGATACATTCAAGCTTCTCTACAGTACCTTCCTGATCATCTGCAAAGCATGTGGAGGAAACAAAGACAACTGAGTACAGAAGAGGGTAGGTGCAGCTCACCCATAGCCTCAACCTTGACCGTGGCCCTCAGGTGTGACCTTTCACCCCTCACCTTTGATCTGAAGGAGCTTTGATATATTTTATTGGCAAGTGTTAAATGAGTTTTTTTTCTCAATTCTTCACAGGTGTGGAATTGTGTGCAGAGCTGTTTGCTGGTTACATACCCGCTGGTTTGACTTGTCGTGGTTTGAACAAGGCTCTAGGTCGCTGCAGGGCAACTCTCCTGTAAGAAAATCAGAAAGCAGTGAGGGATTCTCTCCCAACCTGCACTGAATCGACATATAATCGAGATATCCTTCAGGATTTTTCCCCCCTTTTCTCCCCAATTGTACTTGGCCAATTACTTTATTTTCTGAGCCGTCGCGGTCGCTGCTCCACCCCCCTCTGCCAATCTGGGGAGGGCTGCAGACTACCACATGCTTCCTGCGATACATGTGGAGTCGCCAGCCGCTTCTTTTCACCTGACAGTGAGGAGTTTCGCCAGGGGGATGTAGCACATGGGAGGATCACGCTATCCCCCCCCCCCCCCCAGTTCCTCCTCCCCCTAAACAGGCACCCCGGCCTACCAGAGGAGGCGCTAGTGCAGCGACCAGGACACATACCCACATCCGGCTTCCCACCTGCAGACATGGCCAATTGTGTCTGTAGGGACGCCCGACCAAGCTGGAGGTAACACGGGGATTTGAACCGGTGATCCCCGTGTTGGTAGGCAGCAGAATAGACCACCACGCCACCCAGACGCCCCCCTTCAGGAATTATTTGACTGTGTTTTGGCAGGTCATGAGGGGGGAAGTTGGCATTGAAGCCAACTGTGGAGCTCAACCTCTCATGTAGCTGTTGCGAGGGGATGAGCCCTGCCCGGTTAGGTCCATTTCCATAGTGTCGGGCCTGCCACCAAGTGTCATCCTCTGTGCTGACAATCTGGATGACATCGCCCTTCTTAAACGCGAGTGCTGCGTCCTTACAGGGGACAGCGGGATCTTCCTCGGGTTCATAGTTGAAAAGAGGCCGCACAAACAACTGCGTAAGAAACAAAAATCGTTGATTGAATCATTTTGCCCCTGCTGGAATACTGCATTAGTATTTTAGGCAAATCGATGAAGAGGGAACACAAAAAGCTATCGAAGAATGACCAGAACACACTTGATGTTAGCGATTTCAAGAATTTGTATGCCACAGAGGTGAATACTACGCCTCGTGTAGTATTCACATGATGTATCTTATGGTTGGTACCTTCTTCCTCTGTGCGAGTGGCTCCTCCTTGGTGAAAGCAGGAATCACTTTGAAAGTAACTTCGCCATGAGATCGAGCCTGACATGAGAACAACAACATACCTGAACAAGGTTCGTGAAGAAAGGAAGAAAAGGGAAGAAAGAAAAACACAGGAAAACAACAAAAGACAGGAAATCAATGGTTAACACCAACAAGAAGTGGGAGCATCTCCTCTGGCTTCTTGTGCTCCAGTGAGATTCCATTGACCTCCTTCAGTTCGTCTCCTTCATGAATGAGACCTAGAAATGTCGTGTAAAAGGAAATCAACATAAGATTTACTTGAATGGTCACTATTTTACCTTAGACAATTATGGAATAACAAACATCATTTACAGTTAGTGCAGGTTTGGGATTGCCATAATTTAGAAGACGTAAGCCTACCACTCCTGTCCGCGGCACCTCCTCTCATAATCCTTGCCACAACGATAGCACCCGTGGACTCATCCCTTTTTACTGTAGCCCCCTGTGTGATGGGAAGGGATGGTAAGTTGTGCATGAGTGGACGGATAATGGACGAAAAGATGAGCAGATAAATGAAAATACAAGCATGGAAAAGGGGGGGGGTGAAAGGAGTAATGGTAGAAGTAAGAGAAAGTAACATGTTGATTTTATTACGGTCCAGACAAGCTACTCATATATAGTCGCTCTGTTCCAAATAGAGTTATTTGTATCATGACGGGACCATTAACCCAGCCGCTTCCATGTAACAAACGAGTCGCTGGAAAAGGTTATCCAAATCAGCATTATTTTGAACAGATGTTATTGATGTGGAGCAAATCGCAATGGAAAGAGCGTCTTATGTAGCTGCCTACAATCAACTC